>NW_007258286.1:0-3576 GCF_000164805.1 Carlito syrichta
TCATATGGGAGGTTGGTGTTTAGAGCTTTTAGGAATCGCCACACTGCTTTCCACAGAGGTTGCACTAGTTTACACTCCCACCAACAGTGTAGAAGTGTTCCCTTTTCGCCACACCCTCTCCAGCAGCTGTTATTTTTTGACTTGTTGATAATTGCCATTCTGACTGGGGTTAGGTGGTATCTCAGTGTGGTTTTGATTTGCATCTCCCTGATGATTAGTGAGGTTGAACCTTTCTTTATGTGTTTGTTGGCTGCTCAGATGTCTTCCTTTGTGAAGTGTCTGTTCAGATCTTTTGCCCATTTTATAATATGGTTGGTTGTTTTTTTCTTTTCAGCGTGTTTGAGTTCCTTGTAGATCCAGGATGTTAAGCCTTTGTCAGACCTGGTGTTGGCAGATATTTTTTCCCAGTCTGTAGGCTGTCTCATATGGGGCATTTCTAAGTAATTTATTTGTTTTCCTATTGACTTTGATTATGGTGATTTCATTTAAACAGAAAATCTTCAATGTTACAGACCTGACTGTAGTAATCTTTTTATTTATTTCTTTGGTGTTTTGGTTCCCAATTAGATTTCTGTATTTCTTGTTTTTAAAGTACTATACATGTTTCTGCTATCACAGTTAAATTTTTATCATTTGTACATTAAAGCAGTTGATGGCCTGTAATGTTATCTAATTTCATTTCTTTTTCAAATTGTCCCAAGATGCGTCAATTTGATTGATTTTGATTTTTATTTTTTATTATGGTTTTGTGGGGTACAGTTAAGGGTTAGGTGTACAATTATGTTTCATTCAGGCACCCTGTTGATAAGAGGTGTTTTCCCATCCCCAGACAGATATTTGCTACTGTTAATCCCATCACCCTCCCACCCATAGTAATTTGATTTATTTAAATATCCATCTTTTTCTTCTTCCTGTTTTTCACACCTTTATTATATAATAAATTCCACATGTACCTAGGTATTAGCTATATTTTCTATTTTATTTCATTGATACTTTGATTTCTCTCTCTGTGAGTGTGTACTTGTCACTACAATACTGTCTGAAATATAAAATTTTTGCAGTAGGTTTTCATTTCTCATTAGTTTAGACTCCCACTGTACTCCACTAATCCTGGGAACTTATAGGCTATTCTCCTTGTTATTATTTGAATGTAAACGTTAAAATCAACCTGTTCTGTTCCAGGAAAGCCTCCCTGAAAAAAAAAAAAAAACACAAAGATAATTTGTTGGTATTTTTCTTGAGATTGCATTACATTTGTGTAATATGTAAGAAATTGGTTTTTTTATTATGGAATTCTTTAATGTGGAAAGAATTGGTTTCTTTATGATACCATATTCATCATCACAATAGTGTTTGCCACTTGTTAAGTCTAATTTTGAGTCTTTTGAAGTTATTTTAAAGTTATACTATAAAGGTTTAAATGTTTCTTGTTAGGTTTAGTTTTATAGATTTTTTTCCTGGGTTTTGTAAGTGGAATTCCTTCTTTTATAATGTATAGCCAACTAATGTGTTTAAGTATGAAATCTTTTGATTCCTCTTTTTCAATAATATTTGCAACAATACCATGTGATTAAAAAAATGGTTCATCTGGACTTCTTTATTTCACCCATTCTATTTTCAAATATGCACTTTGCCCTCTCCCTATTTAGACAGAACTTTACTAGTACTCTTATCAGCATGCACTGATTTATGAGTGTTTTGCTTTGTCATTCAAGCAAAGAAAACTTGTAGAGCCCTATGAACGACAGACACTTTTTTCCTCTATTCCTTCCAAAGGTTTTGTTTTTAGCTAGCATTGGTTAATTTTTTCATGTACATTATCTCATTAACACTCAACTGAATACTAGTACACTCTGCAGGTGTCCAGACTCCCCCTGTGTAGCTCTCATCTTGGCACTGTGCCATAAGCCCTAGGCTCCCTGGATTTCTTGGAGTCCAGCTCTGTCTCCCAACTCAGAGGGAACAGGTTGCTCATCCTAGGTTTTCCCTTTCTATAAATTGTTCCTGCATCTTTACTCAAGTAAGAGAATAGAGCATTTTTTAGAGCATACATCATTAGTTTCTTATGACTCGATAATTACTGATTTCACTGCCTGATGGTGAAAGTGGTGTTATTTCCTATGTTTCCCCATTGTTTTGGTTGTTGATGTCAGAAGAAACTCTGGTCCTTGCCACTTCACAATTTTTCTATCATTACTATTTCATTAAAATAATCATAATAATTCAATTAGATATTATATAAAACTAAAAATTTATCTCATGATATTTAAAATTTGTAATTCAAAATAAATAGTTATTTTCAGGCTTTTTCGATTTTCTGAAGCTTCCTGCATATGTCTAGATAATAAAGAACTTTTGCAACTCTTTATTAAGTTTTGAATTACCTTATGATTTTCCATCATGGGAGATGAGGATTTCTCTTTTGTCTCTCCCTCACAATATTTTTATTCATAATTAAGACACATGTGCCTGAAAAAACACAGGGTTTTCTCTCTCTTTCATTTGTACAGCTTACTTTTTCTAATTTTTTCAAGGTTTAATTAGTTCCAATCAGGATTCTATGGTAATTATGACTATTATGGTGATTAAAAGCCTGCCATAGTTTTCTTTATCTGTGGTGTCAAATCTCAGCATGGATTACAGTCACCTGGAGAGCTTGCTAAAACACAGTTTACATGGACACACTTCCAGAGTTTGTGATTCAGTAGGTGATGCTGCGGCCACACTGGGTGTTGATAACCAACACCTGAATGTTGGAGGGACACATACATTCAAACAGTGGCAGATTATTACCGTATGGCTAGCTTTCAGGCTATTGGAGAGATATTTCACCAAGGTCTCTCCAAACACTCAAATTGGAAGTAAATTCATCAAGACACAAAGGACTTTAACAGAGTAATTACGACTATGGGCTCTGCAACCAGGCTTCTGGAACTCATTTTTTTCTGTACGTTACTTAATTAAGCTCCCTCTACTTAAGGTCCATCGTCTCCCCTGGGAATATCAATAGTTTCTATACAGTAGAAAATAAAGCAGTAGCATCATGGATTCCGAAATATCAACACCGTTGCTGGGGGATCTATGACTACAGAATTGACTTCATTCATCAGTGTAATCACTAATGGGTGTGATTTTAAGCCCTGAAAATAACAAATATATGAATAGCTCCCAAAATGTCCATATTCTGCTGAATCTGCATATTCCTTTGTTGTAACTACCAGAAAGACATAAGGCATAACGGCATAATGTTTTTTAGAATTGAAATATAGCTTAAAGGGGCTAGAATTTCTATATTTGCTTATTTCCCTCATTTTTATTGTGTTGTCATTAATATAGTACCTAACCACTACTCTTTGTTTCTCCTCACATGTTGTCGTAATTTTATTCTGCTCGAAAATTCACAAAGATATTTAGTACTATGGTCAGAAATTTCCAAAAGTAACCACAATATACAGTTTCTAAAGAGTTAACATTATGATGTCTGTCCCTCAGCTTTGACAAGAAAACTCATTTCACCTATGACTAGATTGCTGCTCAGTCCCAAGTTAGTCTGTCATGTTCTGTGTTTCTGATAAA
>NW_007258286.1:3689-10163 GCF_000164805.1 Carlito syrichta
AAAAAAATAAAACAATAGTTTGGAGAAGGCACGAGGTGAAAGAAAACACTATACCCTCTCTGTTCTGTCACCATTCCAAAACAATTTGGGGGTTGGTCATATATAACACCATTAGTTTCATGGTAGTTCACAGAATCATTGGTATTGTAATGGGGATTTTGCATTTAAACCACTTGAGCCTCTCTCTTGATAACTGGTATAATTTTGATGGTGAATGATTGGAATCAAAATACTTTGTGACTTATTCAGTTGTCCTTAGATGTCTTATCTCTGTGTCACAAGTCAAGCTTAAGTTTTTGTCTCACCCACTTAGTGTACTTTGTGCCACATTTCCTCTGATAATGTGAATTGTATGTCAGGGTCTGCCTTGGAGCACTATCCTGCCTTTGATCTTATCACTAATACTTCTGTGATCATCTGCTCTTCTCTGATCATTTGATGATTTTTAAATTCTCCATGGCAGAGTTTCACAGTGTTGGCACCATCAAAATTTGGGAAGGAATGATTCTTTACTTGGGGTGAAGAGAGAGATTTCATGTACATTGCAAAACATTTTGCAGTATCTCTGACTTATACTCACCAAATACAAGTGGCTCTGCTCCCCCTACTACCACAACCACAACAGTGAAGCATAGCCCTAGACAATGCCAAATGGCTCTTCAGAGAGGAAAACTTCCCCTCATTGAGAATCCCTGTTCTATGGTGGTGCTTTTTCTATTCCATGCAAGAGAAATTTCTTTTTTTTTTTTTTGAGTTGGAGTCTCACTCTGTCGCCCATACTGGAGTGCAGTGGCTGCTTCCGGCCACCGCAGCCTCGACCTGCTGAACTCCGGCGATCCTTACGCCTCAGCCTTCCAAGTAGCCGGAATTACAGGCATGTGCTACCACGCCCGGCTGATTTTTTGATTTATTGTAGAGTTGAGGTCTTGCTGCCCAGGCGGGTCTCGAACCCGCGGGCTCAGGCAATCCACTCACCTCAGCCTCCCAAAGGCGTGGGATTACAGGCTGAGCCACCGAGCCCGGCCGGAAATTTCTTATCTTTTAGCTGAGTGTCTCCCTTCAGGTTTTCTAATCTATATACACTAATTCCCCCAAACATCTGGATATTAGCAAGGATATTTCTTCTTGAATGACCATCATTTAAAAGTATAATTAGCACACTCAAAAATGTTGAGTTCCTTAACATCCTAACCTCTTTTTTCTTCCCGAGGGTCTAGACAGGCATCTAAATGGATGACCATTTTACTTTCATTACACTAACAGTTATCAAATCACCTCAGCTCTTAGGTCAAGTACCTCAGATTTTATCTTTAATTCCAGGCAAAAGTCTAGGCATCTTCTCGGATATATGGATTATATTATCATCTTGCCTTGCTATAAAAGGACTACATATATGACATCTATTTGGGCTTGAATTTCACTTGCCATTAGAACAAGTCTTCAATTTCAAAATAATCCTCAAAACCCCATTTAGACAGAGTCCACCTTAGAGTTAGGAGATTTTAACTGCCATAGGCAACAGCACATCTACAATCCTGGGTGCAGCACTGTCTCCTTGCTAGGGTGAAAGAGGCAAATATTCACAGGCCACTAAAGTACTGGAGACTTCTGACAGAGACTTCTGAAAAAGATAAACGTGTGTGTGTGTGTGTGTGTGTGTGTGTGTGTGTGTGTGTGTGTGTGTGGAGTGTGGAGTAATGTTTCTCATCCACAAATCTAATATGATCTCAGTTAATTTTTCCTGCCACTATCTGCTATTTATGCACAGAATTTTCTGTTTCTCAAAATAAAGACATTCTTGTAGCGTTTTGCACAATCTATTCTCCTGTAGCAAGTAAAATAATTTACACATGTTTGTAAAACTTTTCAGTATTATGAAGGGTGGCATACATCGGGAAGAAATGTCTTTGAACATCTATTTTGTTGTCTCTTTTAAAAGTCAAACCTCTCATTAGCATTACAGCATGTATTTCTGAGCACAAATGATGAAGGATATTTATTCTATGTTTTGGAAGAAAAATGACCAGTGCTTCATTTCATTAAGGGTAGACAAGGAGGCTATGAGATAAAAAGGTAGAAGAGTCTCTGGATATAATTGGGAAAGTAAGAAATGGGACCAAAATAATGGAAAGAAGAAAGTGTCCCCAATAGCAATTGCCTATGTTATACAATAATGAATTCAATTAGCTTGACACTTAGAAAGAATGTTTTCTTATTTTATTTTTTAAAGATAGGGTGAGTGTTTGAAAATACATCTAGGTTTCTTAAAAGTACCAGTTAAAAAAAACGAACAAAAAAAAACCAACTTATGCCAACTTCCTAGTCCCTAGAAACTTGAATATGTTACCTTCCTTAGAAAAAGACTCTTTGTGGATGTCATTAAGTGAAGGTTTTTAAAAGGGAAGATTATTTTGGATGATTTAGCGGGGTCAATGTGATTAAAGGTCTGTATTAGAGAAGCTAGGAGAGTACCCTTCAGAGAGGAGATGTGACAGTGGAAGCACATGTTGGAATGATGCGTTTTGAAGATAAGTAAGTGAATGTATGCCAAGAATTGCAGGTAGACTCGGCAACCAGGAAAAGGAGAGATACTCCCATAGAGTCACCAGATAAAACAATCCTGCTAACAACTTGATTGGGTTCCCCTACTACAGTTCTGATCCCCAAAAATACAATAAATTTGTATTTTACAACTTGTGATAACATGCTATAGCAGGAAGAGAGAATGAATGCAGTCAGAAGAATCCTTTTCATTATTATCATTTTATTTTGAGAAAGCAGGATTTTTTGGGAGGACAGAAGAGCTCTCACAGTGGAATCCAAAGAGTTGCCCCATTTTCATTATTATAGATCTATCATCTGAGTCATTTTTACTTTCAGTAGGCATTATTCCTTTTTGTTTGTTCTGTTTAAAAATATGTAGGAGTATTGAGTTAGCAATACCCTCAGTTACTAGCCTGTTGAAGACCTACTTGGGATGATTTCATTGAGTTCTAGTTTTCTTTTTCTCTCTGATTGCTAGTCTCTTCCAGATGCTCCCCACCATTGGCATATATTTTAATTGATTTGTCCTGTGTCCCTGGGAATGGATTCTATAATATACATGCATTATAATTTGTTTATTCATTCTTCATAAGTTGAAAAGCACAAGGTCCAACTCCCAAATATTATAAGTAATGTTAATATCATATTTGAAATTTCCCTTTGGGAGTGCCATTAGGTTATAAGCTTATTTCATTCTATAACCTGTTGCCTAATTGTTCTCCAATATAGCACATAAGTCAATACTACATTTAGTTCGTAAAGATTCCTACTTTCACCCACATCCTTATAATAATTTGGTATGGTTTGACCTCTAATTCTTAGGAATTTGAAACATGCAAGATGCCTATTTTTTATTTTCATTTTCCTTTTCCTGATAACTAACGAGGCTGAATGTCTGGATCAATGTGCCTATCGCTCAATGGCCAAGAAGTGTAGGAGAGCAAACAGAGGCAGAGAGCCTTGGGGTTAAAGAATAATGAAGGAGGCTGGGTCATGGCCTGATTCTAACGCTGATTCCTGAGGCTGGGAAAAACAAAAAAGAAACAACAACAACAACAGCAAAACACATATTGCCCCTAAGAGATGAGGTATTTTCTGTTGTCAGTGGAGTGAAATGAAGCTGCTCCAGAGTATATACCCTGCAGAGGACCCAGCTATTCCCAGAAGAAACAGACTTGGGTCTGGATCGGAAGTCTAGAGAGTAAGACCATCAAGATTAGTAAGAAAAGAATTCCTGACAAAGGCCAGGGGCTGTGAAGCCAAGATTTAGCTCTTCTTCCTAAGGAATGAAAAGTGATAAAGAAGAGTGGTCAAAGAGACATGTCTCATGGCCAAAATGTCTTAGACTGCTCTCAGTAGCAGGGGAAATTCAATAAATGTTGGATTTGTATGGGTTTATGAATGTTCTCAAATCCACACCTATATAGCAAGTTATAAAAAGGTATGTTCATAAAAATGTTTAATAGTACTGCTAATATGATATAAACTTGATTATTTTCTGTGACATAAGTATGATTCTAGCCAATCCTATAAGGTAAAGCCTTATCTTTACTACTGGGGAGATTTAGTAATGCATTATCCCTAGAAATAAAAAAAATCATTTCATTTATTGAATCAAGGGCATGTATCTTCTCGTTTTGGTATCAAGTGTAAGATATAAAAGTTAGAGATAGAGTCTCCTCTGATGAAAAGAAATCAAATTAGGCAATGGGTTCTGGAAATGCTGCAGTCCTTTAAATACTGGCTGACACCGGCATGCACTGATGTCATCATGAGGTCATAGAACTCTGCTGGGTTCTTGGTGATATTTTGAATTATAACTGCCCTGCTGATGTGTCCAACATTAGTCAGGACTGTGATTTGGTGAAGAGATAATCTCTTGAGTGATGTGTTACTGATTGTACAAATTCGATTGTTATTATCAATTAACTCTCTGAGTGCTGAGTTTCACAGAGAGAAGACCTGGTTGAGCGTCTCTCTAAAGAGTTCAACCATGAAGTGAAAGCAAAAAACAAAACATCTGAAAAGTAAGTACTGCCCCCTGAATAAAAAGAAAAGTGGTATGTGTCAAAATCTTCTCAGAACCCAGGCTGACCAGGAATTTCCTCCCAAAAAAGGAAGAAGAGGGGATTTCTAGTTGTGGTGGAGGTAGATAGAAATAATAGCAAGAGGGGAAGAGACCAAGGAGGGAGGAAAGATGCAGGAGAGAAATGTACACATTATCCTAGTCTTTCTTAGGCCTGGTCGTCTGAGAGAGCAAAGAGAAGGTTTAGATGACTGGGTCCTTGTGTTTGCCGCTCAACTTATGCTGGGTACAGAAAGTCAACCTGGATTGCTGTCAAAGACATCATGGTGGGTTAGCTTAGACTAGTTATTCTTTTAAAAATGTTTCCCTTTATTTGATATCTTTTTGAAGACACTGGAGAAATAAAATTTTAATATAGTTCTAATGACACTTTCTTCTTTTATTGACCTATAGAGGTGGAGGAAACATTGGGGGGCAAAAGCTCCAGCACTGAAAAATTTGTTATACAGGGATGAGAATATGAAGCAAATAATAACTAATTTACTCAGGAATAAAACCTGTATTGCTTCGGACGATGAAAATGTAAATGTGGTGTTCATACATAAATGAAATTTTAAAAAACAGGGCACACTTGCAAATACACACATTCACTCACAAGACATCATGTGGCCAGATAAGGTTGAAGAGAGGGAAGACAGCTGGAAACTAGACAGTTGTCAATGCCATGCAGGCTAAGAGTATAAATGTAAATCCTATGAGGGAGAACCTCTGTTCAGTGGTAAGAGGGGACAGATCGAAGCCAACATCCACCTTTTAAATAGTGGCTCATATATTCCTAAGTAGAATTTTACATTTCCAACAATGTTTGGAGTTTCTTGAAGACAGTCTGAAGAGTGAAGTTGTTCTCCTTTCACCCTCACTAGAATAGTGCATATTCTAAGATATTATCTACTATAAACTGTGAGTCATGAAAGACAAGCAAACCTATTCACATGTATACACATAAACCACAACCAGGAAGATAATTATTTATTTCTGAAGCAATTCTCCACTTTTGATACAACTGGTCTGATTATTTGTCTCTCATAAAAATATTTTACCCCAATTTCATTAGAGTAGACTAGGCCATAATAACCAGTACACAATGAATCTATTTCTTGCTCCGTAACAATTCAGGATATACATAATGGCAATAAGGCAATTTACTCTATGATGTAATTCATGTGCTGGGACTGATGAAAACTCTGTCATCATCAACATGAAGTTTTCAGAGAGACACTGGGTTACTGGATCAGGAAAGAACTGAAGGGTACATGGATCTGTGTGACTGTGCATGGGAGTGGCCCAGGTCGCTTATACTCATATTCTCTTGCAGAAAACTTAATCACCCGGAAAGTCCAACTACAGGGAGGTTGATGAATATTATAAAATGGTCTGCCCAGGGAGAAAGGAGCTATGTACATTTGTTCTGTTCCACAAAAATCACACATGGTGGAAATCCAGTCATTCATGACATATACAGACCCAATAAATACTACTGTGTATTTACAGTTTTTTGTAGTAGGACCCAGACTGTGATATCCATGAGAATAGAAGACATATATGTTCACTGAACATGTGGCATAGTATTCCTTAATTGTTTAAGGATAAATAAAAGCACTGAAACATCAAGCATGACCCACATATTTTCTATATTTCTCAGAAAATGAATATATGCCAGAACATCTGCAACCAGAACAGGAGGTGCTGTGTCCAAGTGAAGATAAGAAAGCCAAGGAGGCTCCTGCTTCCCTGCATGACTCCCCCTCAATTGAACACCAGCCCAATGCTGCAGGTTTGGGGCGACTATTGAACAGGGATGCTGAGATCTCGGCATAGCCCAGGGATCAGTTGACACAAGGCTT
>NW_007258287.1:0-4839 GCF_000164805.1 Carlito syrichta
AGTTGGACAAAACTACCTTGGGGCACATTTTTACCCACATAGAGGAGAGACGGCAGGAAGCCGGCCAGGGAGCCTTGGGAATACGTACACCAAAACGGAGACAGCCATGGGAGGGGTTGGGGTAGGAGGTTGCCAAGCTTGGGGGACTAGCTATGTAGGGGGCTGGGGGGGCTAGGACTGAGGAAGAAGGTTTGCAGAAGAATGAATTTATTTGGTGACATTTTCTTTCTTTCTTTCTTTCTTTCTTTCTTTCTTTCTTTCTTTCTTTCTTTCTTTCTTTCTTTCTTTCATTCTTTCTTTCTTTCTCTCTTTCTCTCTTTATCTCTCTCTCTCTCTTTCTTTCTTTCTTTCTTTTCCTCTCACTCTCTCTTTTGTTTCCTCATTTGGTAGCCGTTGCTGACCTCAAACCACCCAACTTGGGCCTTCCTCTCAACCCCAGCCTCCCAAACTGATGTGATCACAGGCTGTCCATTTGGTCGACATCATCGTCTTCCTGTCTGGTCTTGAACTCTGGGCCTGAGGTGATCCTCCCTCTGAGGCCTGCCCTCACCCAAGGTTTTCTGGGTTTTGCTTTGGGTCGAGGTAGGGGCTTGCTATGGTGTCCAGCCTGGTATTAGCTCTTGAGTTCCAGTCATCTTCCCATCTCCTCCCTGAGAGCTGAGGAAACAGGTGTGAGTCACCTGGCCAGGCCTCTGAGGGTTTGAGAGTCATGCCTTCCCTTTTCCAGAGGTGGCCCCTGGGATGAGCAAGCCAGTCCAACCAGGGGTACGAGGTGGCCGGAGGTGTGGGCACCCTGGCAGAGACAAACCCCTGTGCAAGGTGCTCCTGAGGTGTGCTCTAGGTGGGCTACTCCAGTTGTCCTCTCCAGGGTCCAGGGTTGGCGGAAGGGAGCAGGCCTTGAGATGGGGCCCTGAGAGGAGTGTGATGGCTGGTCACTGGGGCTCACATCTGTCACCCTAGTGCTTTGGGAATCCAAGGTGAGAGTATGACCTGAGTCCCCGGGTTTGAGACCAGCCCAGGAAGCTTGATGAGAGGTTATCTATACAGGAAGCCAAAAAAAATAAGCTGAGCTTGGTGGCACACGCCTGTCATTCCACCCACCTGTGAGGCCACAGTGGGAAGATCACCGGAGCCCAGCCAGTGGAGGCTGCAGTGGCAGAGAGCCTGCCTCTGCGCTTTAGCCTGGGCCACAGAGCATGATTCCGACTCAGTATGATGATACCAACCACCACCGTCATGACCCCACACTGGGCTCTGGGGCTCAACCTGGCTTCCTGGCCCTTCAGAGGTTGAGAGGAGTGAATAGCCTGAGCTGCTGGGTTCAAGATCAGCCTAGGACACTGCGCAAGGCCTCGTCTGGGCTATCAAAAATGAATCCAAAGATTAGCCAGGTATGGTGGTTCCAACCACTCGGGGAGTCATTGTGGGACAATTTTCTCAACCTGGTAGGTGGAGTCCGTGGTGGCCATGAGCATGCCCCTGCACTGAGATCTGAGCAACAGAGTGGGATTACAACTCCAATTAATAATAATCACCACCACTGCCACCATCACCACCCCTGCGACCCAGCGCTAGGAGTCACCCTCAGGGATGATAGAGGAAAAACACTTCCCCCCTGTCATTTGTAGGATGTTTCAAAGGTGGCCACTGGGCCAGTCTGTCCTGCGCCTAAAACCATGCATCATAAAAGGCCTGCATCCACCCTCCACAATCGTGCCCCATGGTAAAGACACATGTGAGCTCACAGAACAGATGGCATCACGTTAGGGCGGCCATCAGTCACAGAGTGATCAAAGTGGTCTGGCAACGCCGCAGCCAGGTTCTGGTCACCTGGCCTGCCAGGTTCAGATGGGGGGAGGGCCCATTCCTTTCTCAATCACTCCATCATCCACTGCCCATGTGGACTTTTCACTGAGGAAACTGGACGCCCATTTTGACGCACGTGGGAGACATCATTTTGTCGACATAGTCTCCAACAGTCTGACTGGGATGCAGAAGCATAATTGTGGCTCCAGGGGTATCGACATGAGGGACTCAGGAGGTCTTCCTCCTTCAGCCCCCGAGCATACATGACTCTGGGGACCAAAATGCTTGACTATTTTGGAGACCTCTCATTAAGACAAGGTCTGTCCATGTTGCCTGGGCTGGTCACTGACCCCGGGGCTTACGCAGCCTCCCACCTCGACCGCCCAGGGCATGGGGCTGATGGCCATGAGCCTCAGTGCTTGGACTGGACTTGCATGTTCTGTCGGTGGAGGTGACACAAAGGAATGCCTGGGATGGAGGCCAATACTCCTGTGTAGACGAGATCACGGGCACCACTACGCGCAACTCCAGTGTTTGCATTCTGGGGAGTGACAAGATCTCGTTACGTGGCCCAGACTGGTTTCAAATTCCCAGGCTCCAGCAGTCCCCCACCTCGGATTCAAAGACACAGCCCGATTGTCTGACGATCCACCATCTTTTGGGAACTCTAGGCCCAAGTCTGTGATCTCCTTCCCAAATGATCTCTGTCTGTTCACGATCATCCCACCTCCATTCACAAATGGATGCACTCCTTCATTTTTTTTTTGAGTCGGTGTCTCACTCCATTTCTTAGGCTGGAGGGTGGTGGCTCATTCCCATCCATGGCAGCAAGCCTTCCCCCTGACCTTCCAAGGAACTGGACCATCAGATGCATGCCACCATGAACCCACTGATTCGGGATGGAGAGTAGAGATGGGGACTTGCTGAGTTGCTCAGAGACATCTCAGACTGATGGTCTCGGGCCGGTAGCTAGCTTCGGCCTCCCAACGTGCTGGGATGATGAGTTTGAACCCTCGAGCCTGACCTCGATCCTTCTTCAAAAATGAACCAGAAGGCTGGGTACAATGGCCCAAGCCTGGAATCCCAGGGCTCTGGGAGACTGAAGCAGGAGGATGGCTGGAGACCAGGAGCACAAGACCAGACTGGGCCATGCAGGGAGATCCCATCTCCTCACCCATCGAAACCAAGATTCTGGGGTTGTGATGCCCATTGTTCTGGCCACACCAGAGGCTGAGGTGGGAGGATTGCTGGAGCACGCGATTTTGAGGATGGCAGTGACCAACGGTCATGTCCCTGGCACCAGCTTAGCCACAGAGCCAATCCCTGTCTCCAAATGCATCAGAATTGCACACAGATTCTCAATGCACATGGTGTGTTCACAGGGCGACTGGCTTTAGAGACAGAAAAAAATGGTAATAGAGGGGAAGAAATTTCCACAGATGAGGGATGTGTCCCTGGTTTTCTTGGCAAAAGGTCCTTGTTGCCGAGTCAAAGGGCCAGCCTGCCTGGCACACAGTTCTCACCTCAGATAGGAAAGCCGGCATGTACCCAGCCAGGGAGGGTTAGGAACTCCCACAACAAAGCAAGGACAGCCATTTGGTGGCATTAGCACTGGAAGGTGCCGAGTTTGGGGACCCTGACATGTGGGGAGGCAGGGGTGAAGAAATGAGGGAAGAATGTTTGCAAGATAATAGATTGATTTCTTTCTTTCCTTTCTTTTCCTTTCTTTTCTTTTCTTTTCTTTCTTTTTTCTTTCTTTTTTTCTTTCTTTCTCTCTCTCTCTCTCTCTCTCTCTCTCTCTCTCTCTCTCTCTCTTTCTTTCTTTCTTCCTTTCATTTCTATCCTCACTAGGTTGCCCAGACTGCTCTCAAAACCCCAAACTCAGGTCATCCTGTTGGTCTGAGCTCCAAAACTTCTGCAATCTCAGGTTTTCCATTTGGTCTCCTGGTCTTCCTTCCTGGTCTTGAACTGTGGGCCAGAGGTTATCTTCCCCCCGAGGCTTGCCCTCACCCAATGTTTTCTATGTTTTGCTTGAATCGAGGTGGTGTCTTGCTATAGTGTTCAGTCTTGACTCAAGCTCCCGGGCTCTGGCCATCTTCCCATCTCAGCCTCCCCAAGTGCCAAGGAGAGAGGCGTAAGTCACATGGCCATCCATGCCCCACTGAAGGTTCGAGAGTCACACCCTCCCTTTCACCAAGTTGTCCCCTGGGATGAGTGAGTGGGTCCACCCTGGGGAACGAGTAGGGCGGAGATGTGCATGCCCTGGCAGAGACACAGTCATGTGCCAGGTGCTCCCCCCATGAAGGGCTCGGCAGACGAATCTGGCTGCTTTCTCTGGGGTCCCAGGTCATCAGAAGGGAGCAGGCCTCACGGTCATCCCCTAGAGTGGTGTGGAGGTCAGGTGCCCAGGCTCACACCAGTCATCCCAGCTCACTGGTAGGCCGAGGTGAAAGGATGGCCTTAGCCCCTGGTTTAGAGACAAGCCCAGGCACCTTGGCGAGACCTCATCTTTACAAGAATGCAAAATAATGAGCCAAGCTTGGTGTCACAGGCTTTTCACTCAGACCACTCAGAGGCCTGCGGTGGGAGGATCCCCAGATCCCAGCCAGTGGTTGCCCCAGTGACTGAGAGCAGGTCCCAGTACCATAGCCTGGGCTACAGAGCGGGACTCCAACTTGCAATAATAATAACAACCACAACCACCACTGCAACCACAGGCCAGGCTCAGGGGCTCAGCCTGGCATCCAGGCACTTTGAAGGCACAGGTGAGTGGACAGCAGGAGTCTTCTGGTTCAAAAACAGCCTGGGACATGGGGCCAGAACCCATATCGGCCATCCAAAATAAATCCAAAGTTTATCCAGGCATGGTGGCACAGGCCTGTGTTTCCAGCCACTCTGGGGTTCGAGACAGAATAATCACCTGAGCCTGGCAGGTGGAGTCCGTGGTGGCTGTGAGTGTGCCCCTGCACTTTGGTCTTACAAAGTGGGGAATCCGATTTCAAATAATACTAATCACCACCACCACCACTACCA
>NW_007258287.1:4859-6955 GCF_000164805.1 Carlito syrichta
CACCACCACCACTACCACCACCCCTGCCACCCAGCATGCGGAGTCACTCTTCAGGGATGGGAGAGGAAAATGCACTGACCTATGTGTCATTTATGGGAAATTTCAAAGGTGACCACTGGGCACATCCATCCCGTGCCTTCAGCCAAACGACCCAGAAGGTTTTCCTCCACCCTCTGCATTTGTGACCCACAGGAAAGTTGTGTGTGAGCTCACGGAGCAGATGGCCACAAGCTATGGACCCATTGGGCACAGAGCAGTCAACGTGGTCTGGCAACGCCACAGCCAACTCATGTTTTGGTTGCCCTGTTTTCAACCTTCGGGTGTGGGGAGGGGTCCTTCCTCTCCTGATCACATCATTGTCTCCCGCCCACACAGACATTTCCCTGGGGAGCCGTGGACACCCATTGTGATGCACATGGGAGGCGTCTTTTGTGTGCTGGAGTCTCCATCTGCCAGGCTTGGGCAAGAGGGCACGATCATGGCTCCCAGGGCCTTGACCTGCAGGGCTCAGGTGATCCTCCTGCCTTGACCCTGAGAAGCTGGGACTCCATGGGCCATCATGCCTGACCCAGTTTGGGGGCTATCTCACCGAGATGAGGTCTGGCCACGTATCCCTAGGCTCAGACAGCCTCCTACCTCTGAGCTCCCAGGGCATGGGGCTGACAGCCTTGAGCCACAGTGCCTGGCCTGGACTCGTATGTTTGTCAGCGTGGGCAATGCAAAGGAATGTTCTGCGATGGAGGCCACCGCATCCCGGGTAGTCGGTGTCGGGGGCATCACCATGCATGACTCCAGTGTTCACATTCTGGGGAGTGACTAGTTCTTGCTATGTGGCCCAGGCTGATCTTGAACTCCCGGGCTCCAGCTGTCCCCTGCCTTAACTTTTCAAAGACACAGCCCTATTTTCTGTCCATTGATGGTCTTTCAGGAACACTAGACTCAAGGTTGGGCCTCCTTCCCAAATGACCTCTGTCTGTTCATTATGATCCCATCTCCATACACATCTCCTTTTTTTCTTTGAGTCGGAGTCTCACTCCATCACCCAGGCTGGAACATTTCTACCCTCATAGAGGAGAACTGGCAGGAAGCTGGCCAGGGAGCTTCATGACCTCCCATACCAAAGTGGGATCTGCCATTGGGGGGGTTGGGGCTGGAGGGTACCAAGCTTGGGGGACTCTCATATATGGGGGGGCAGGGGGGAAAGGACCGAGGGAAGAAGGTTTGCAGGAGAATAGATTTCTTTGTTGACTTAGATTTTCTTTCTTTCTTTCTTTCTTTCTTTCTTTCTTTCTTTCTTTCTTTCTTTCTTTCTTTCTCTCTTTCTTTCTTTCTTTTCCTCTCTCTCTCTCTTTGTTCCCTCACTAGGTAGTCCTTAGTGCTCTCAAACCCCCCAACTCAGGCCTTCCTCTTGGCCTTGGCCTCCCAAACTGCTGCAATCACAAGCTTTCCACTTGGTTGCCATCCTGGTCTTCCTTCCTGGTCTTGAACTCTGGGCCTGAGGCAATCCTCCTGCTGAGGTCTGCCCTCACCCCAGGTTTTCTGGGTTTTGCTTGTGGTCAAGGCTGTGGCTTACTATGGTGTTCAGCCTGGTCTCAGCTCCCTGTCTCCGGTCATCTTTCCACCTCTGCCTCCCTGAGTGCCGAGGAGACAGGCATGAGTAGAACGGCAACCCACTCCGATGGTTTGAGATACACGCATTCCCAATCCCTGAGTGGACCCCAGGGAGGAGTGATCGGGTGCATCCTGGGATACATGGTGGGTGGAGAGGTGGGTGCTCTGGTGGAGACACGCACCTACCCCAGACGCTCTCTCGGTGGGCTTTGTGGGCGACTCTGGCTACCCACTCCAGGGTCCCAGGTCGTTTGAAGGGAGTGGGCCTTGCAGTGGGGCCCCGAGAGGTGTGTGAAGCACAGGCATCGGGGCTCACACTTGTCATCTCTGCACTATGGAAGACCAAGGCGAGTGGATGGCCTGGGCCCCTGGGTTCAAGACCAGCCCGGGCACCTTGGTGAGGACACCATCTCTGCAAGAAACCAACAAAATGAGCAGAGTGTGGTGCCACACACCTGTCATTCTGGCCACTCGGGAGGCTGCTG
>NW_007258287.1:7082-8807 GCF_000164805.1 Carlito syrichta
TGTCATTCCAGCCACTACAGGAACCAAGGAGGGAAGGATCACCAGAGCCCAACAGGTGGAGTCTGCGGTGGCTGTGAGCATGCCCCTGTGCTCAGCCTTGGTGACAGAGCGGTATTCCGACTCCAAAGAGTAATAATCACCAGCACTGCCACCACCACCACCCCTGCCACCCAGCGCAAGGATTCATCTTCAGGGATGGGAGAGGGAAAGGTACTTACCTGCCTATCATTCACGGGAAGTTTCAAAGCTGACTCCTGGGCACGTCCATCCCATGCCTTCGGCCACACATCCCAGAATGTCTGCACCACACTGCATACTTGTGCCCCATGGCAAATACATGTGTGAATTCAAGGAACAGACAGCCATGAATTAGGGTGACCATCGGGCACAGAGCAATGAAGGCAGTACAGCAACACCGCAGCCAGCCAAATTCTGGTCGCCCGGTCTGCCACCTTTGGACCAGGGAAGGGCCCCTTCCTTTCCCAATCACTCCATCATCTCACGCCCACACGGCCCTTTCCCAGGGGAGCCATGGTCACCCATTGTGACAAACTTGGGAGGCATCTTTTTGATGCCAGAGTCACCATCACCCAAGCTGGAGCTTGGCGGCATAATCATGGCTCCTGTGGCCTTGACCCATGGGACTCAGGTGGTCCTCCCACCTTGGCCCCTGAAAAGCCAGGGCTCCAGGGTCACCACACCTGATTCGATTATGGGACCTCTCACCAAGATGAGATCTGGTCATGTCGCCTATGTTAGTCTCCTACCCCTGAGCTCAGGTCACCTCCAGCCTTGGCATCCCAGAGTGTGGGTCTGAGGGCCATGAGCCACGGTGTCTGGTCTGGACTCCTATGTTCTATCAGCAGGGACGATTCAATGGAATGCCCCAGAACAGGCTACTGCAACCCATGTAGCCAGGACGTGGGTGCCACCACTCGTGACTCCAGTGTTTGCATCCAGGAGAGCGATGAGGTCTTGCTACGTGCCCCAGGCTGGTCTTGCAATCCCAGGTTCCAGAGTTCTGCCACCTCTGTCTCCCAAAGCCACAGTCCGATTGTCTGCTGATCCACCATCTTTCGACAACCCTAGGGTCAATCTGTGGCTTTCTTCACAAATGATTTTGGTCTGTTTACGATGATCCCAGATCCATAATCAAATAGATGCTCTCCTTTTTTTCTTTGAGTTGGAGTCTCACTCCATCGCCCAGGCTGGGGGTCGATGGCTTGTTCCTGGCCACCACAGCCTCAGGCCGCCTTGCTCTGCCGAGCCTTTCCCTGGCCTTCCAAGGAGCCAGAACGACAGGGGCATGCCACCACATGGAGATTATTTGGAGATTATTTGGGATGGAGGGTAGAGATGAGTTCTTGCCGAGATGCCAGGGAGTTTCTCAGCCCTCAGGATTGGGCCTGCCAGTGGCCTCAGTCTCTAAAAGCCACCGAGCCCTGACTCAATCCTTCATCGAAAATGAACCAGAAGGCCTGGCATGGTGTCCCACGCCTGGAATCCCAGTGCTCTGGAAGTCCCAGTCGGGAGGATGACTGGAGCCAGGAGCTGAAGGGCAACATGGACCACACAGGAGACCCCACCCATCCAAAAAGGGGGCGTGGTTAGAGGTGTCCATCATCCCAGCCACTCTGGTCACAGAGGTGGGAAGATTGCTGGAGCCCACGATTTCTAGTTTGGTGATCAACGACGGTCATGTCCCAGGGCCCCAGTCTGGGTCAC
>NW_007258288.1:0-732 GCF_000164805.1 Carlito syrichta
ACCCTGCACCCTGGGAGACCAAGGCAAGAGGATGCTTGGGACCAGGGGTTGGATTCCAGCCTGGATGACATCGACAGACCTCGTCTCGGCAAGAGGTTCCCAAAATCGAGTCAGGCATTGTGACCCCCCGAGTCCCAGCTGCTCAGAGGCTGAGGCGGGAGGACCACCTGAGCCCCACTGATCAAGGCCCCAGGAGCCACGATCATTCTGCCATGCCCCAGACAGGCCAACAGAGACCACAGTGATAAAAAATACGGCTCCCACGTGCATCACGGTGGGTATCCACAGCTCCCCATACATAGGTCTGCATGGACGACAGATGGTGGAGTGATCGGGAGAGATAGGGGCCCTCTCCCGCCCGAAGATGGCAGACCAGGTGACCGGAACCTGGGTTGGCCGTGGCATTGCCGATCTGCTTTGATCTCTCTTTGGCCAACAGACGCCCTAAATCAGGGCCCCCTGTTCCATGAGCTCACATGCATCTTTTCCATGGGGCCCAAATGTGGAGGGTGGAGACAGGCCTTCTGGAATGCATGGGACAGACATACCCGGTGGCCACCTTTGAAACCTCCCATGAACAAGAGGGAGGAAAGTGCATTTCCTCTCCCATACCTGCGGGTGACTCCTTGTGCTGGGTGCCAGAGATGGCGGTGGTGGCAGTGGTGGTGATTATTATTATTTGGAGTCGGATACCACTCTGCCACCCAGGCCTGAGCACAGAGGCAAACTCAA
>NW_007258288.1:1843-5109 GCF_000164805.1 Carlito syrichta
CCCCATAAAAGGACAGGAACACGTCCCTCACCACAGGACATTCCTTCCCCCATCCCATTTTTTCTGGAACTAAAGCCAGTCGCCCTGTGAACACACCATGCACAGTTGAGATTGTCACGAAATGTACTATTCTGATGGTTTTGGAGACAGGTCTGGCTCTGTGGCCCAGGCCAGGGCCCAGGGACACAACCGTCATTCTCATCCAGCTTCAAAATCGCGAGCTTCAGTGATCCACCTGCCTCAGCCTCCAGAGTGTCCAGGAATATGGGCACCTCAATCCCAAACCCCTAAATTGGATGGGTGCAAAGACAGGGTCTCCCTGCATGGTCCGGGCTGGCCTTGGGCTCCTGCCATCCTCCCGCCTTGGCCTCCCAGATTGCTGGGATTCCAGGCGTGGGCTGCCATGCCAGGCTGTCTGTTTCATTTTTGATTAAGGATCAATGCCAGGCTCGGGGGCTTACCCTGTCATTTCAGTGCTTTGGGAGGCCAAAAGTCAGCGGAGAGCCTGAGCCTGGCCTTGAGTAACTCGGTGAGACCTCGTCTCAACTCTCCATCCCCAATGAGCCAGGTGTGTTGGCACGCACCTGTCGTTCTGGCATCTTGGAAGACCAGGGAAAGGCTCACTGGAGCCCAGGAGGGCTGAGAGAGTGGTGGCAGCTATCGAGTCACTGCCCTAAAGCCTGGGTGACAGAGTGAGACTCTGACTCAAAGAAAAAAATGGAAAAAAGGGGAAAAAAGAAGAGCATCCATTTGTATGGAGTTGGCATCATTGTGAACAGACATACATCATTTGGAAAGGAGGCCCCCACCTTGGACCTAGAGTTCCGAAAAGATGGTTTGGCTGACAATCGGGCTCTGGCTTTGCGAGGGTAAGGCAGGGGAACACTGGAGACCTGGAGTTTGAGACCAGTCTGAGTCACATAGCAAGACTTCATCGCTCCCCAGAAAGCAAACACTTAAGTCGTGTGTGGTGGCGCCTGCGGTTCCAGCTACATGGGAAGCGGTGGCCTCCATCCCGGGGCATTCTTTTCCATTGCCCCTACCGACATAATGTGGGAGTCCAGGCCGGCCACTGTGCCTCATGGCCGTCAGCCCTGTGCCCTGGGAGGCAGAGGAGGGAGGCTACCTGCACCCATGGGTCCGAGACCAACCCAGGTGACGCGGACAGATGACGTCTCGGTGAGAGGTGTCCAAAATCGAGTCAGGCATGGTGGCCCCCAGAGTCTCAGCTGTTCAGGGCCCGAGAAAGGAGGACCACCTGAGCCCCACAGGTCAAGGCCCCGGGAGTCACAATTGTGCCCCTGAGCCCCAGACTGCCCAAAGGAGACTGTGGTGACAAAAGAAACTTCCCACGTGCATAAGTCCACGGCTCCCCAGGACAAGGTCTGCATTGGTGGGGACGACTGTGTGATCTGGAGAGGAAGGGGCTCTACCCCGGCCCAAATGTGCGTGACCAGGTGACCGAAACTTGGGCTGACTCCAGTGTTGCAGTACTGTCTTAACCACTCTGTGCCCGACGGCCACACTAATTCGGGGCTGTCTGCCCCATGAGCTCACACACGTTTATGCCGTGGGGCATGACTGTGAAGGGTGAAGGCAGGCCTTCTGGGGAACATGGCCAAAGGCACAGGATGGCCCTGCCCATTGGCCACCATTGAAACCTACACCAAAAGACAGGCCAGAAATTGCCTTTTCCTCTCCCATCCCTGAGGGTGAATCCTCGTGCTGGGTGACAGGGGTGGTGATGGTGGTGGTGGTGCTGATTATTACTTTTTGGAGTCGGAATCCCATTCTGTTGTCCAGGCCACAGAGCATGGGCACACTCACGGCCACAGTGGACTCCATCTGCCCGGCCTAGGCAATCCTCCCCCCTCAGCCCACTGATTGGCTGGAACCACAGGCCTGTGTCACCACGCCCACCTAATCTTTTGATTTATTTTTCATGGTTGAGGCAAAGTCTTGCCCCGTGTCCTTGGCTGGTGTTGAACCCACAGGTCCAGGCCTTTGAAAAGACAGGATGCCAGGCTGAACCCCTGAGGCCCTGAACCCAGTCTGTGGTTGTGATGATGGTGGTGGTTGGCATTATTATTCTAAGTCAGAGTCCCACTCTGTTGCCCAGGTCATAGTGCAGAGGACTGCTCACAGCCACCAAGGCCTCAATCAGCTTGGTTCCCATGGTCCTACAGCCACTGCTTCGTGTTTGGAAGGAATGACAGGCATATGGCACCATACTCGGCTCATTTTTTGGCTTTGTGTAGAGACAAGGTCTCACCAAGGTGCCTGGGCTGGTCACGAACCTGGGGCCTCAGACCATCCTCTCACCTCAGCTTCCCAGAGTGACAGGATGACAGGCGTGGGTCCCTGCACCTGGTTTCCACACCCCTCTTGGGACCCCACCACAGGGCCTGCTCTCTTTCAATGAACCAGGACCTTGGAGAGGGCAATGAACCAGGACCTTGGAGAGGGCAGCTGGAGCCACCCGCTGAGTCCTACCTGGGGGAAGCACCTGGGCAGGTGTGTGTGTCTGCCAGGGCGCCCACCACTCCACCATCCTTGTTCACCAGAGTAGACCCACCCGCTCCTCCCAGGGTCTGCCTCAGGGAAAGGGAGGGTGGGATTCACAAACCTTCAGGGGGGAAGGGAAGGATGGGGGACTCACGCCTGTCCCCAGCACTTGGGGAGACCAAGACGGGCAGATGGCTGGAGCCCAGGAGCTCAGGACCAGGCTGGACACCATAGCAAGCCTCCACCTCAACCCAAAGGAAAATCCAGAAAACTTTGGGTGAGGGCAGGCCTTGGTGAGGGATAACCTCTGTCCCAGAGTTCAGGACAATGCAGGAAGACCAGGATGTTGACAAAATGGAAAGCCTTTGATCTCATCCGTTTGTGAGGCCCAGGCCAAGAGGATGACCCACGATTGGATGTTTGAGAGCAGACAGGGCAACCTATTGAGGAAAGAAAAGAAAGAATGAAAGAAAGAAAGAAAGAAAGAAAGAAAGAAAGAAAGAAAGAAAGAAAGAAAGAAAGAAAGAAAGAAAGAAAGAATGAAGTCCATTCTCAAGCAAACTTTCTGCCCTCATTCCTTCCCCGCACACCCTCCCACATTTGTGGGTCCCCAAACTCGACACTTTATAGCCCCAACACCCCCCACACAATGACTGTACCTGTTTAGATTCTGGAGTTCCTGAGGCTCCCTGGCCCAGGTCAGGCCGACTCTCCTCTCTGAGATGAGAAATGTGCCCCAGGCAGGCTGACCCTCTGACTCG
>NW_007258289.1:0-1225 GCF_000164805.1 Carlito syrichta
CATTTTGGATCTGACAGTAATCAGTGAAACAAAGTCATGTTCCATGGATGGGCCTAAGATATGCGAGGAGAGGGAGTGGGGGAAGGAAGAGAGTAAGAAAGTGGGAGAGTGAATGAGGGATAAAGAGACAGCAAAGCAAATGTGAGCCACAAGAAATTAGAAGGAAAATACCGCAAGTTATCTTGATTACTAATTTGTAACATACACAATGAATGTCCACTCTCTGTTTCCTCTGGTCACACAGATTGGTGTGGGATCAATACTCATAACCACAATTTACTTTTTAAAAATGTGTATTTACTGAGCAGTGAATGTTAGTCTTTGTAGTGGGTGCTCTGGGGAAAACGTAAACTCCTCTCCTATAGGAGTTTATTGTACTCTATTCTCTCTGGGTTGTTCACAAACCAGAATGCTAATTTGCTGTGATTGTAGGTGGAGCAGTTACTTTTTTGCTCAGGGGATCCCTGAGCACCCGAATGAGTACCCAGAAACTACTCTTAATAGTAAGAAGAAAGACTGTGCAGTGAGGTGGTTACAGCACAGGGTGTGGAGTTAGTCATATTTGGGCTCAAACCCCAGGCCTGCCCCTTCCTAGCTGTGGAATGCTGGCAAGATACCAGCCTTACTAGCCTCAGAGTTCTCATAGTTAAACCTGAAGGACTGACTGTGAGTGTTCCAGATTGTAAAGGATTGGGAACTACCTGCATGTGAAGTACATAACTAATGGTAATCACTGCTGTTGCTATCAAAGGAAAGTTTGTTAGTTTTTTCTTATTTATATAAAAAAATTGAACAGAGACAGAATGTCACTATGTTGCCTAGGCTGATCTTGAACTCGTGGCCTCTGGTGCTGAGATTATAGACTTGAGTCACCATGCCTGACCTAGGATGAATGTTTTTAAAAAATCAGAAATCATGGTGAAATCATGCCATACTAGCAAACAACAACAAAACTAATCGGAAAATAGCAAGTAGTGCCAAAAATGAGGAGAAATTGGAGCACTGTACATTGTCGGTGGGAGTGTAAAATGGTACAGCTACTATGGAAAACAATGTGGCAATTCCTCAAGAAATTAAACACAGAATTTTCATGCCGCTCTACTTCTGGGCATATGTGCCAAATAAATGAAAGTCTAAAAGAGAAATTTGTACATCCATCTTCATAGCAGCCTTCTTCACAATAGCCAAGAAGTGGAAGTAACTTGTGTCCATTTAATGGATGAAC
>NW_007258289.1:2586-4417 GCF_000164805.1 Carlito syrichta
GTTACAACCTTGTCCCATTGGGTTGATACCTAGTAGTGGGATCTTATGGTAGATCTACTTTTAATTCCTTGAGAAGCTTCATATCACGTTCCATAGAGGTTGTCCAAACTTACGCTTCCACCAACAGTGTTAGTATTCCCTTTTCTCCGCATCCATGTCGGCATCTATTTTTTGAGTTTTTAATCATGGCCATTCTGACTGATGTGAGGTGGTATTTCATTGTGGTTTTAATTTGCATATCCCTGGTGATGAGTGATGTTGAACACTTTTTCATGTTTGTTGGCCATCTGTAGATCTTCTTTTGAGAGATGTCTGTTCATGTCGTTTGCCCTCTTTTTAATAGGGTATGGGGGTGATCTTCATGATATCATTAAGTTTGATAAAGTGCCCTTCTTTTGGCTGGGGATTTGCCTTCCAGGTAGACTGGTGTTTACTTTTTGGGGGAGGGGCTGAGTGGACAGGGCCTTTATATCATTTAATACAAGGCCGTGTAGATTGCTGGCTGACAGAGAAGTGAAAAGACAGTGATGTGTGAGAGAGTATGATCATGGAGACATTTACAGGGGCAGAGGCTTCAGATGAGCAAGAAGTATTGTAACAAAGCTGTCTGCAGGGACCTGGAGGTGTGAAGTGAGCCTTCTCTCTCTTTAGACATTTTTCAGCTCAGGCTAAGTGATTCTCTTACAGGACCTTATAGAAAATCATGGAGTGGTACCATTATTTCCAGCCATGGACTCATTGATTCCAAACCACATAACAAGAAAGAGTATTTCTGTTGGAGCTCTTCTTAATTGGATTTGAAGAGACTTTAAAAAAGGTTTTTTCAATGCAAGAGTGTTTTTGTTGTTGTTAAATTTAAGTATAGCCCACACATAGAAAAGTACAGAAAACAGAAAGGATAGCTCAATGCAAATCCTGTGTAACCACCCCCAGGTTAAAGGCAGAATGATACCAATCTTCCCCGCCAACAGGACACTCTTCAAAGGTATCCACCATCCTGTTTCTAGTTTTAGTTGTTTCCAATGTAGGCTTCTTAACAACAAGGTGCAGGGAACTGAAAAGCAGTATAAAGGCATTTGGTTTGGCAAATAAACAGATTTTCAAGCTGTGGTTTGGCTGCCAGCAGCATCTCTCTGTGTATTAAATGTACTGTGATTCAGTTGGAGAACTTGTCCTTTTCATAACCAGGCTGTTCGGTTGCTAAAATTCTCACTCATGAGTTTGATCTAAGCCTTATTTAAATATACCTTGTTATTCATCCACTCATTAGTAAAATTAGTTGGCACAAGTCATATATAGCTAGTTTTGCTGTACAGCTAAGTAAATTTATAAATACAAATGTGTGGGAGTGATAAGGGTGGTTTCCACTGACCCACATGTAATCAAACATCCTGTTACATGACACAGTACCAGTCTATGCACAAGCATTTGAAAGTGGTGACTGGTTTTGTGAATTCAGTGATGCTATTCTTAAGTAATATAGGACTCCTTTTTTCACATGGTAAGGAACACAGCACCTTTGTTACAGATTGTTTTTTCAGTGTCTGCTTCATGTCATTTTGACATTTGTTTTTGTTGGGGGTGAGAGGGAGAGAGAGGTATAATTTGACCTGTGGCATTTGTTAATCCATGAAGTAATGCTTCTTTTATTTGTCATTCAGAAAACACTTCTTGGATACTTACAATTCATGTATATGCATGCATATGACTTGCTTGTCATCTCCATGAGTTCTTAATAGCAAAATTGTTGTTCCAAAGATTCTTAGAAAGTTAAAACATTTCAAAAAGTAGAATAAGGAGTACTTTTTTTTTTTTTTTAAGCAGGACACAG
>NW_007258290.1:0-823 GCF_000164805.1 Carlito syrichta
TATTGCTTCTCATGTATACCACTTCTTTCTCCACATTTGTTCATTCTTTGTCATTGGTTCATGTTTATAAATAAAGATCTAGGCTGTAAGGAGAGTTTTATTTGCACTTATGTAGATCTGTTCACCAAGACACTTCTTCTCGGAATGACTCTGTTCACCAAGACACTTCTTCTTGGAATGACTCTGTGTTAGTAGATGGAGTGTGATATCTGGAAAAACTTCACCTGAGAGTTGTGGATAAAGGGTAGGCAGGCTGTAGACAATGAGTCAAAAAAGGGAAGACTATTTTTAGCAGTGGAATACTTCCTTTCTGAGCAAACCTGTCTTGCCTTTCTTTTTTCTTTTTTATTTTGCTAAGTCTCTATTGTGTGTTCCAGAGTTTCCCCAGGCCCTACTTTGCTTCTTCTTCATGGTTTTACACTCGTCTCCACATAGGTAGATTTTTTTGTTTTTTCTTGAGAGTGTGCAGCTTGGATTCTTATGTGGGACCAAAACCCTCTGTTACCTGCCACATGTATTCTGGGAGAAAAGAGGTGGCATCCAACTAGCCCCACCTTCCAAGATTTAGTTCTTTAAGTCAAATACATTCATCTTACATTTATTATGTTAAGAGTGCAAAAATGGCTACCAATTCTGCTCATCTCTGTATCCACTCCTCTTTGCAATGTGACTTTGGAGCTCCTCCTACAAGCAGTGAGGTCTATTGCTTCCCTACTTGAATTTGGACCTAGCCATGTAACCTGCTTTGTTCCACTAAACTATAGAAAGTGACTTGAAACAGAGACACAAAACCACTTGCACATTAGAGCTTACTTTTTCTTGA
>NW_007258290.1:2535-3658 GCF_000164805.1 Carlito syrichta
TGCTGGGCTCCGGTGATCCTTCCGCCTCAGCCTTCCGAGTAGCCAGATTACCTTTTTTCTGCAATCATAATTGAGCCCCTTTTCCATATAAGTTGCTCTGAAAACATCATGATAGAGCACTGAGAAGATATGAGGATTAATTCATCTCAGTGCCCTAAACTTCACTGGATAGTTTACATGTTATTTGTTGCTGTCTTGGAATTCACACCAAAAAATGTATTTTTAACTTGCTGGTCTTCTATCTATCTTCATTGAATTTTATGTGCTATAAGTCAGGAGGGGATAGCACATAAGATGTCCTGCCTGGAAGGGATGGACCACATTACCCCAATGAAAACAGAAGAGACTTCAGACTTTTAGACCAAGGGCTTGGCCTTGATAGGCATTTAGAAAGTTTCCAGGCACAGGAGCTTTTACCTATCCCTCTAAATTAGTTAAATATACTTTTATACAGAGGTTCAAGAACTTGAAAAGTAATATTAGCAATATTCAGAGCCTATTACCTACTCATAACATCTCCTTCCACAAATCTGTTGGGTTCTTTATAGAACTCCAAAAGTACAAAATTATTTACCTGTCTTGCTGCTATGTGGCAATGCCACTGCACCCATTCCCCTAATCCCAGAATCAGGAGCCAGAACAACTTGAACATTCTCTATTCCACCCCTAAGCTACTGTATGTGCAGTTCCTTTTGCCTGAAACACCATTCCCTCTGCTTCTCTCTCAAATATCTTACTCATTCTGACTCTCATTAATCATCTGGTCTCAGTTTATAAGCAGCTTACTCATAGAGAGTCCTTCCCCTTTTCCAAACTTCTCTTCTCTCCCCATGTATAATGGATGCTGTTGGTGTCCTGCCCATTCCCCCTTAACTGATGGTGCACTCATTCCTCAGTTGCTATGAGTGTTGATTGCTAAAGTGGAACTGTTTTGTCTGGGAGATTACTCCCCACCACTGCAGGTAGTCAGTGTCCAATAACCACCTGGAGTACAAAAAGCCGGTTGCCTGACCTCAAGGTGAACCAGAGCTTCCCGGGGCATCAGGCTGAAGTGAGTCTTCAGTTGAGACCACAATGTTGCTTAGTTTTCTTCTCCTAGATCCTCCTGTTTCCCTCACATCCC
>NW_007258290.1:4498-5921 GCF_000164805.1 Carlito syrichta
GTTCATATGAAAATATATGTAAGCACCAGTCCCTTGGCTCTTACACATTTAATAATTACAATTTAGACTATTTGAAAATGCTCTGAGATGACATGATTGTGAAACTGTGTTGAGGCATGAACTCAACTTACACGTAAGTTAGAATGTCAAAATTGGTAGATGGTGAGTGAGTGAACTGACCACTCAGCATCTACTTGTCATGGTTGCAGTAACTCATGTGAAGGCATTTCTTATTTTTCCAGCTGTTCCTCTTGCTAATGAGACTGCAAGGGTGGAAGAAAGCAATGGCAAACATGGATGGAAGGTACCACTATGCTGGCTGCCTTAGGAACCAATTTTCCAAATGCACAAAGTAATGGAAGCACCAGTGTACAGTCTTAAGGAGGAAGATAAAGCTTGGACTTCTTTGAAATTGCAATTTTAAGGTAGCCAATATGACCATTCTTTTCTTGATTTTCCAGTTTCTTCTACCTGCAGTTCAGAAAACCATCACTTTATAGTCTCAAGCAGACTAGTTGCACTCAATCCTTTATTCAAAGTAGGTTTGTTTTTCCTTATTTATCTTTCTCTTCTATGGCATCATCATCTTGTTTAAGTTTGAAATCTTGGCCTTTGGCCCCTATGCCTTTACTCTTCTTATCTCACCATGATTCTCAGGGCCAACACCATCTATAATGTTTTAGTTGTGATTCCTTGCACTTCTCATTGGATGTGACCATTACTTCCATAACCATTTGAGTTACTCAGAGACCTGGCCACACTTGCATATTTGTATTACCCTGAGTCTCATCCTCCAAGAGCATCATTCAGGGCCCATTGGGAGAATTATTTACTTTGGCTCTGCTACCAACATCTCCCCCTATGCCAGCTTGTACTGATTTTTCTTTATCCCATAAAGCATGTGAGATTAACTGTTTTGCCTCTTTTCTCTTGTTTTAAAGACAGCAACACCAAGATCTGTATTTCCTCTTAGAAAGGATAGAAATATGCGACAAGGAAGGGGGAAATGTTTCTGCAAATTTGCAACTTAAAGCCTCATGTGTCTAGAAATAATTATTTTTTGCCTCTTATATTTCTATAAAATGTGTTGATGCTCATATCCTTCAGTATTCCAAATAAGACAAAAGAAGTCTGTGCTTGGATAGCACCAATAAAAGATGAGGAAATCCTCTCTTCCTCTGATCTTGAACAGAGGTTCAGCTGTAAGCTGGGACAATCACTGAAAATCTGCTTCATCACCAAATGAACCATAGCAACTCTGGGACACCAGTACTTGGAAATGAATTTCATGTGCAGTTAAGGGGTTGTTAAATCCTTCAATCAGTTTTATTCATGTAATATTCCATAATTTTTATTTTACTTCCATTAAATGGGATAAAAGCATGATTCTGACCAGTGAGAGGTAACCTTGATGTTGACCCAC
>NW_007258291.1:0-4852 GCF_000164805.1 Carlito syrichta
TCTTAACTTGCCAGCCACCTAGCTAGCCTGTTGGCTAACCAGCTGACTTAACTAGCTGACTTAACTATATAGCCATCTGGCTATCCAGCTGGCTAAACTAGCTATCCATCTAGTTATCCAGCTGGCTGGCTAGTTAACTTAAATCACTGACTTAACTAGCTCTCTACCTAGCTATCCAGTTTATATAGCCCACTGAAAAAACTAGTTGACTTAATCTGTTAGCCAGCTGGCTAGCCAGCTCACTCAAGTAGCGGACTTAACTAGCTATCCAGCTGGCTAACCAGCTGACAATTAGCTGGCATCATTAGTTAGAGAGGTGTCTAGCCAGCTGACTTAACTAACTAGATACCTATGTATCCCATTGGCTTGCCAGCGGACGTAACTACCCAGCTTCCTTGCTAACACCTGGCTAGCGAGCTGAGTTAACTAGGTGACTTAAAAAACTAGCCAGTTGACAAGCCATCTTACTTAACCAGCTAGCCACCCAAGCTAGGCAGGTTGGTAGACAGTTGACTTAACTAGCTAGCCAGCTGATGTAACCAGCTGACTTATCTAACTAGCTACCTGGAAAACCAGTTGACTTTACTAGCTCAAATAACTAGCTAGATTCATAGCGAGCAATCTAGCAAGTATGCCGACATAACTAGCTGACTCAACAGGTTGGCTACCTAGCTAGCCAGTTGACTTTACTAGCTGAAATAACTAGCCAGACAGCTGTCTAACCATCTGAATTAACTAGCTTTTTAACTAACTATCTAGCTGGCTAGCCAGCTGACTAAATGAGGTGACTTATCTAGTTAGGCAGCTGGTTAGCCAGCTGACTTAATTAGTTGATTATCAAACTAGCCAGCTGGCCAACCAGGTGGCTAAACTAGCTGGCATTACTAGTAATCCAGCTGGATAGCCAGCTGATTTAACTAGCTCTCTACCTCTATAGCCATCTGGAGAGCCAGCTTTCTTAACTAGCTGTCTTAATTAGCTAGCCAGCCAGCTAGCCAACTGACTTAACTAGATCACTACCTAGTTAGACAGCTAGCAAGCCAGCTGACTTAACTAGCTGTTTTAACTAGCTGGCCTGTTTTCTAGTCAGTTGAATCAACTAGCTTGCTACTTAGCTAGCCATTTGGCTATTCAACTGAATTAACTAGGTGAATATCTTGCTATCAAGCTGTCTAGCGATCTGACAACTAGCAAGCTACCTATCTAGCCAGCTGTCTAGTCAGCTGACTTAAGTTGGTCACTAAAGTATCTAGATAGCTGGCTAGACAGATGAAACAACTAGCAAGCTACCTAGCTAGCATGCTGGCTTGACAGCTGACTTAACTAGCTGAATTAACTAGCTAGCCAGCTGGCTAGCCAGCTGAATTATTTTCCTAGATAGCTAGCTAGCCAGCAGGCTAACCACTTTACTTAACTAGCTGAATTAGCAAAGTAGCCAGCTGGCTAGCCTGCAGAATTAACTTGCTAGCAACCTAGCTAGACAGGTGAATAGTCAGTTGAATTATCTAGCTGACATAACTAGACACCTGATGGCTAGCCAGCTGACTTAACTAGCTAGCTACCCAAGCTAGGTAGGTGGCTAGCCAGCTGACTTAATTAGCTGACTTAACTATCCAGCAAGCTGACATAAATAGCTGACTTAACTAGCTAGCTACCTAGCAAACCAGCTGACTTTTTACTAGCTGAAATAACTAGCTAGCTTCCCAGCTAGCTATCTAGCAAGCAAGCTGATTTAAATTGCTGACATAACTGGATGGCTACCTAGCTAACCAGTTGACATTACTAGCTGAAATAACTAGCCAGACACCTGTTTAGCCATCTGAATTAACTAACTTTTTAAATAGTTATCGAGCTGGCTAGACAACAGACATTATGAGGTGACTTAACTAGCTAGCCAGCTGGTTAGCCAGTTCACTTAACTAGTTGATTAACAAGTTAGGCAGCTAGCCAGCCAGGTGATTAAACTAGCTGGCATTACTAGTTATCCAACTAGCTAGCCAGCCGACTTAACTAGCTCTTTACCTCTCTAGCCATCTGAATAGCCAGCTTTCTTAACTAGCTGAATTAATAAGCTAACAAGCTGACTAGCCCACTGACTTAACTAGGTCACTAACTAGGTAGCCAGCTGGCTAGCCAGCTGACTTAACTAGCTGTTTTAATGAACTGGCCTGCTTAATAACCAATTGAATTAACTAGCTTGCTACATAGCTAACCAGCTGGCTATCCCGCTAAATTAACTAGGTGACTTATCTTGCTAGCAAGATTACTAGTGAGCTGACATTACTGGCAAGCTACCTATCTAGCCAGCAGGCTAGTCAGCTGACAACTTGGTCATTTAACTATCTTGCCAGCTGACTAGACAGCTGACATATCTAGCTAGCTACCAAGCTAGCATGCTGACTTTCCAGCTGACTTAACTAGCTGAATTATCTACGTAGCCAGCTGACTAGCCAACTTAATTATTTTCCTAGCTACCTAGCTATCCAGTAGTCTAGCCAGCTGACTTAACTAACTGACTTAACGAGGTAGCCAGCTGGCTAGCCAGCCGACTTAACTAGCTGGATCCTTAGCTAGACAGGTAAATAGCCAGCTGATTTATCTAGCTGACATAACTAGACATCTGGCGGCTAGCCAACTGACTTAAGTAGCTACATACCTACATATCCTGCTGGCTTGCCAGCTGACTTAAATACCTAATTACCTAACTAACATGTCCAGCATGCTGATTTAACTAGGTGACTTAACTAGCTAGCTAGCTGACAAGCCAGATGACTTAACTTGCTAGCTAGCTGGCTAGCCAGTTGACTTAACTAACTAGCTATCCTGCTAGGCAGTTGGCTAGCCTGCTTACTTACCTCGCTGACTTAACTAACTAGCAAGCTGACTTAACTAGCTGACTTAATAGCTAGCGACTTAACTTGCCAGCTGACTTAACCAGCTGATATTACTAGCTAGCTACCTAGCTAGCTATCATGTAGCTAGCCGACTTAACTAGCTGACTTATCTAGCTAGCTAGCTGACATATCTAGCTGACTTAAATAGCTACCTACGTAGCTAGCCAGAGTACTTAAATAGCTGAAATAACTAGTGAGCCAGCAGGCTACCAGTCTGAAGTAACTAGCTTTTTAACCAACTAGCCAGCTGGCTAGTCAACTGACATAATGAGCTGACTTAACTAGCTAGCCATATAGTTAGCTGGTTGACTGAACTAGCTGACTGAAATAGCTGTCCAGCTGACTAGCCAGGTGACTTAATTGCCTAGCTACATATGTAGCCAGCAGCCTAGCCAGCTGATTTAACTAGCTGACTTAACGAAGTAGCCAGCTAGCTAGCTGGCACACTTAACTAGTTAGCTACCTGGCAAGGCAGGTGGATAGCCAGCTGACTTAACTAGCTGACATAACTGGATAGTTTGATTCCTACCAGCTGACTTAACTAGCTACCTACCTACATAAGCCGCTGGCATGCTGGCTGAATTAACTACCTACCAACCTAGATAACCTGATGTCCAGCATGCTGACTTAACTAGGTTACTTAACTAGCTACCCAGCTAGCTAGACATCTGCCTTAACTAGCTTGCTACCCTGCTAGACAGCTGGCTAGCAGGCTGACTTAACTAACTGACTTAACTAACTAGCCATCTGCCTTATCTAGCTGACTTAATTTGCTAGCTAACTATCCAGCCAGCTGGCTTAACTACCTGACTTAACTATCTAGCAAACTTGCTAGAAAGCTGGCTGGCCAGATGACTTAACTAGGTGACAACCTGTAAGCCAGCTGACTGCCAGCTGATTAACTAGCTAGCCAGCTGGCTGGCCAGCTGAACTAACTAGCTGTCTTAACCAGCTAGCTAGCTGGCTAGCCAGCTGACTTAACTACTTAGCTACCTAGATAGCCAGCTGTAAACCAAACTGAATTAACTAGCTGACTTAACTATCTATCCCGCTAGAAGCCAGTTGACTTAACTAGCTTGCAACCTAGATAGACAGCTGACTTGACAGCTGATTTAACTACTTGACTTAAACAGTTAGCCAGCTGACTCAATTAGATGATTTAACTAGTGAGCCAGATGGATAACAAGCTAACTTAACTAGCTCTCTACCTACCTAGCTAGCTGGCTAGCCAGCTGAATTAACTAACTGAATTTTTTTAGCTAGCCAGCTTGCTACCCAACTGAGTTAACTATCTCGCTATCTAGCTAGTCTGCTGTCAAGCCTCCTGACATAACTAGCTGACTTACATAGCTGGCCTGATTGTTAGTCAGCTGAGTTAACTAGCTTGCAATATAGCTAGCCAGTTAGCTAGTCAGTTGGCTTAACTAGGTTACTTAACTATCTAGCCAACGGGATAGACAGCTGATTTAAATATCTAGCTACATAGCTTGCCAGCTGTCGAGCCAGCTGACGTAACTAGGTAACATAACTAGCTAGCCAGCTGGCTGGCAGGCTGATTTAATTGCCTGGCTACCTAGCTAACCAGCTGGATAGACAGCTGACTTAACTAGCTAGCTACCTTTGTAACCCGCTGGTTTGCTAGCTGACTTAGTTACCTAGCTACCTAGCTAACCAGCTGGCTAGTGAGCTGACTTAATTAGGTTGTTTAACTAGCTAGCTAGCTGGCTAGCCATATGACTTAAATAGCTAGCTACCTAGCTGGGAGCTGGGTAGCCTTCTGACTTATCTTGCTGACTTAACAAGCTGGAAAGGTGACATAACTAGCTGGCTTAACCAGCTAGCTACCTAGCTAATAACTTTTTAACTAGCTAAGCAGATGGAGAGCCAACTGACTTAACGAGCTGATTAATTAGCTAGCCAGCTGGTTGCTAGGTGACTTAACTAGCTGACTTAACCAG
>NW_007258291.1:5528-6749 GCF_000164805.1 Carlito syrichta
CCTACCTAGCCAGCTGTCTAGACAGCTGACAAAACTAGCTGACTAAACCAGCTAGCCAGTTGGATAGTCAGCTGACTTAACTCACTGACATCACTAGCTAGCCAGGTAGCTATCTAGCTGATTTAACTAACTAGCTAACTAACAAGCCAGTTGGCTAGCCAGCTATCTTAATAGCTGAATTAACCAGTTAGCCAGTTGGCTAGCCAACTGAATTAACTAGCTCACTACCTAGCTAACCAGCTGGCTAGCCAGCTGACTTAAGTAGCTGACTTAACTAGCAGCTACCTAGCTAGCCAGGTGACTTAAATATTTAGCTAACTAGCTAGCTACCCAGTTAGTTAGATGGCTTAAATAGTTATCTAACTAGATAGTTACCTAGTTGGCAAGCTGACATATATTTAGCTGCCTTGCTAACTAGTTGACTTAACCAGCTAGATAACTAGTTAGTTTAATCGTTATCTAACGTGCTAACTAGGTGACTTAATCATCTGACTTATCTCATTAGCTAATGAGCTGGAGAGCTGACTCATCCAGCTTACTTTATTCATTAGCTAACTAGCTATCTAACCGACCATCAAGCTGACTTAACTCATTAACTAGCTAGTAGCTAATCTACTCAACCAGCTGACTCAACCCATTTGCTAACTAGCTAGCTAGCTGACTCAACCAGCTGACTTAAACCATTAGTTAACTAGCTAACTACCTGACTCAACCTACTGACTTAAACCTTTAGCTAACGAGCTAGCTAGATGTCTTAAACGACAGACTAAATTAGAAGCTGACATAACTAGCTGACTTAGTTAGCTGACTTAAGTAATTAGCTAGCTGACTTTACTGGCTGACCTAACTAGTTAGCTAGCTGACTTAACTTCATGAATGAAATAGTTAGCTAACTATTTAACTAGCTGAATAACATTCTGACTTAATTAGCTAACTATTAAGGTAGCAGACTTAAGTAACTGACAAATAGTTATCTAACTAGTGGGCTAGGTGACTTAGCTAGCTTACTTAGCTAGCTAGCTAGTTAGCTAGCTCACTTTGCTAACTGAATTAACTAGTTGGCTAATGAGATATTTAGCTGAATTAATGAGTTGGTTAATGAGTTAGATAACTGTTTTAATTAGTTGGTAAATGAGTTAAATAGCTGACTTAACTAGTTGGTTAACGAGTTAGCTAGGTGACTTAACTTGTCTGACGAGTCGGCCGACTAGCTAGCTAGTT
>NW_007258292.1:0-2274 GCF_000164805.1 Carlito syrichta
GAGACTCCTACTCAAAGAACAAAAGGAAGAAAGAAAGAAAAAGAAGGGCATCCATTTGTCTATGGAGTTGGAATCATTGTGAACAAAGATAATTTGGGAAGGAGGACCCAGGCTTGGGCCTAGAGTTCCCGAAACATGGTGCATTGGCTTACATTCAGGTTGTGTCTTTGGGAGGCCGAGGTGGGGGACCACTAGATCCCGGGAGTTTGATACCAGCCTGGGCCACATAGCAAGACCTCATTGCTCCCAAGAAGGCAAACACTAGAGTTGCATGTGTTTGTCCCTGTGGTCCTGGATACACCAAATGCATTGGCTCCATCCTGGTGTATTCCTTTGCATCCTCCCCACTGACAGAACGTTTGAGTCCAGGCCAGGCACTGTGGCTAATGGCCGTCAGCCCCATGTCCTGGGAGGCTGATATGGGAGGCTGCCTGATTCCAGGTGTCAGAGACTAGCCCGGGCAATGTGGCCAGACCTTGTCTCAGTGAGAGGTCCCCAAAATTGAGTCAGGCATGGTGGCCTCTGGAGTTCTGTCTGTTCAGGGGCCGAGGTGGGAGGACAACCTGAGTCCCACACGTTGAGGCCCCGGAAGCCACGATAGTGCCGCTGTACCACAACCTGACTGACAGAGACTTCAGCGACAAAAAAAGACACATCCGATGTGCATTAGGACAGGCATCCAGAGCTCCCCCGGGAATGCTCCGCGTGGGTGGTGGCCAATGGAGTGATCGTGAGAGGAAGGTGTCCTCTCTCCACCTGAATGTGGCAGAGAGGGTGACCGGAACCTGGACTGGTCGCAGCATTGCCAGACAGCCTTTATTGCTCTGTGCCTGACAGTCACCCTAGCTTGAGGCAATCTGTTCCGTGAGCTCACACACATTTTTGCTGTTGGGCACAAGTGTGGAGGGTGGAGGCAGGTCTTCTGGGGCATGTGGCTGAAGGCGTGGGAGGGATGTGCCTGGTGGCCACCTTTGAAACCTCCCACGAATGACAGGGTGGAGAGTGCCCTTTCCTCTCTCATTCCTGAGGGTGACTCCTCATGCTGTGTGGCAGTGGTGGTGGTGTTGATGTTGGTGGTGATTATTATTATTTGGAGTCGGAATCCTCCTCTGTCCCCCAGCCCAGAGTGCAGGGGCACGCTCATGGCCACCGTGGGCTCCACCTGCCAGGCTCAGTCAATCCTCCCTCCTCGGCCCACTGAGGGATTGTAACCACAGGACTGTGCCACCACATTCGGCTAATCTTTGGATTTATTTTTTGATAACCGAGACGAGCTCTTTCCCTGTGTTCTGGGCTGGTGCCAAACCTGCATACTCAGCCCATCCACTCGCCTGGGTCTTTGAAGATCCTGGATGCCAGCCTGAGCCCCTGACCCTGGCCTGTGGTTGTGGTGGAGCTGGTGGTTGATATTATTTTGAGTCTGGGACCTGCTCTGTTGCCCAGACTGGAGTGAAGGGGCCCTCACTTGGCCACAGCGACCTCCACCGGCTGTGCTCCGGCAATCCTCCCAGAATGGACTCCCGTGTGGCTGGAACTACAGCATGTGCCACAAAACTGGGCTCATTTTTTGGCTTCTTGTAAAACAAGTTCTCACCAAGGTGCCTGGCTGGTCTCGAATACACGAGTTCAGAACATCCTCTCGCCTCAGTATCCCAGAGTACCCCGATAACAGGCATGAGTCACTGCACCCAGTCTCCACAGCCATCTCAGGGTTCCACTGTGAGACCCGCTCCCTTCTGGTGACCTGGAACCCAGAGAGGGTGGGTGGAGTCGCCCATCGAGCCCTCTCCAGTGGGAGCAGCTTGTGCAGGAGTGTATCACTGCTGGGGCTCCCAGCCCTCTGCCCACCTCATTCCCCAGGTTGGTCCTGCTAGTTCCTCCCAAGGGTCACCTCGGGGAAAAGCACGGCATGACTCTCAAACCTTCAAGGGGTTGGGGATGATTGGGCTTCTCACACCTGTCCCTCGGCACTCGGGAGGCTGAACTGGGAAAATGGCTGGAGCCTGGGAGCTCTAAACCAGGCTGGACACAATATCAAGCCCCCACCTCACCCCCAAGCAAAACCCAGGAAACCATGGGTGAGGGCCGGTCTCAGTGGGAGGTTCACCTCCAGCCCAGAGTTCAAGACTAGGCAAGAAACCAAGATATCGACCAAATGGAAAGCCTGTGACTGCAACTGTTTGGGATGCCCAGGCCAAGAGGATGGCCTGAGTTGGGCGATTTGAAAGCAGCCTGGAAAACCTAGTGAGAAAATTTTAAAAAAGAAAGAAGGAA
>NW_007258292.1:3008-6262 GCF_000164805.1 Carlito syrichta
CAGAGCACTGGGCTTCCAGGTGTGGTCCACCATGCCCGACCTACTGACTCATTTTCTACGAAGGATCAAGGCCAGCTCAGTGGCTCAACCTCATCATCTCAGAGATTTGGGAGGCCGAGACCAGTGGCTGACCCAAGCACGAAGGCTGAGACCTGCCCAGGCAACTCGGTGAGACCTCAAATCTACCCTCCATCCCAAATGAGACGGGCGTGGTGGCTGGCGCCTATCATTTCTGCTCCTCCGAAGGCTGGGGCAATGCTCACTGGAGTTCGGCGGGTTGAGGCTGCGGTGGCCAGGAGTGAGCCACTGCCCTCCAGCCTGGATGATGGAGTTAGACACCAACTCAAAGAGAAAAAGAATAAAAGAAAAAAGGAGGAGCATCCATTTGTATATGGAGTTGGGATCATCGTAAACAGACATATCATTTGGGAAGGAGGCCCCAGCCTTGGGACTAGAGTTCCCAAAAGATGGTGGATCGGCAGGCAATAGGACTGTGGCTTTGGAAAGCCAAGGTGGGCAACCGCTGGAGCCCAGGATTTCAAGGCCAATCTGTGCCATGTAGTGAGTCTGCATTGTTCCCCAGAATTCAAACACTGGAGTGGTGTGTGGTGGCACCCACTGTCACAGATTCATGGGATACAGTACCTTCTTCCCTGGGGATTCCTTTGCATCACCCCACCAACAGAACATGCGAGTCCAGGCCAGGAACCGTGGCTCATGGCTGTCAGTCCATGACCTGGGAGACTGAGGCGTTTCGCTGTCTGAACACAGGGTTCAAAGACCAGCCTGGGAGAAGTGGCCAGACCTCATCTGGGTGAGAGGTTCCCAATATCGAGTCAGGCATGGTGGCCACCAGAGTCCTGGCTGCTCATGGGCCAAGGCAAGAAGACCACCTGAGCCCATCAGGTCGAGGCCCTGGGAGCCATGATTGTGCAACCATGCCCCAACATGAAAGACAGAGACTCCAGCAACAAAAAGACGTGTCCCAAGTGCATCATGATTGGTGTCCACGGTTCCCAGGGAATGGTCTGTGTGGGTGGGGGACGTTGGTGGATAGGCAGAAAATGGGGCCCTCCCCGTGACTGAAGGTGAGCTGTCTGCCACATTGCTAGACCACTTTGATCACTCTGCTCCTGACGGCCACAGTAAGTTGGGGCATTATGCTCCTCAAGCTCACACGAGTCTTTGCCATGGGGCAGGAGTGTGGAGTGTGGAGGCAGGCCTTCTGTGGTGCATGGCCAAAGGCACAGGACAGACATGCCCAGTGGCCACTATTGAGGCCTTCCATGAATGACAGGGCAGAAAGTGCATTTTCCTCTCCCATCCCTGAGGGTGAATCCTCATGCTGGGTGGCAGGGTTTGTGGTGGTAATTTTGATGGTGATTATAATTATTTGGGGTCAAAATACCACTTTATCATCCAGGCTGGAGAGCAGGGGTATACTCATGGACACCGTGGACTCCACCTGTCAGGTTCACGTGATCCGCCCACCTCCCCACCCCAAGTAGCTGGAACCACAGGCCTCAGATGCCCGTCTAATCTTTGGATTTATTTTTGATGGCCAAGACAAGGTCTTGTCCCATGTCCTGGGCTGGTGTCGAATCCACAGGCTTAGGCTGGTCATTTGTCTGGGCCTCCAAAGGGCAGGGAAGCCAGTCTGAGCCCCTGAGACTGGCCTGTAGTTGTGGTGGTGGTTGGTAGTATTAATCTGAGTCAGAGTCCTGGTCTTTCACTCAGGTCAGAGTGCAGAATCCTGCTCTCGGCCACCGCAGCCTCCCATCACAACCTCCCGCGTGGTCGGAATGACAGGCATCCACCAGCACTCTCATCTTATTTTGTTTGTTTCTTGTAAAGACGAGGTTTTGCCAAGTTTCCTGGTCAGTCTCGTACCCGGGAGCTATGGTCATGCTCTTCCCTCAGCCTCCCAGAGCACTGGGGTGACAGGTGTGAGCTTCCTCGCCCAGCCTTCACACCCCTCTCAAGGTCCCACTGCAAGGCCTGCTTCATTCTGACGACCCAAGACCCTGGAGTGGGCAGCTGGAGTCACACATTGAACCTGCCCTGAGGAATGCCTGGCACAGGGATGTGTCTCCACTGGGGCACCCACCCCTCCACAGGTCTCATTCCCCAGGGTCGACCTGCTCGCTCCTCCCAGGGCCGGCCTCAGGGAAAGGGAGCACGTGACTCAAACCATCGGGGATGGACCAGCTGGGTGACTCAAGCCTCTCTCCTCAGCACTCACAGAGGCTGAGATGGGAAGATGGCCTGAGTCCAGGAGCTCAAGACCAGGATGGACACCATAGCAAACCCCCAACTCGTCCCAAAGCAAAACCCAGAAAACCTTGGGTAAGGGCAGGCTTTAGCAGGAGGTTCACCTTCGGCCCAGAGTTCAAGGCCAGTCAGGAAGACCAGCATGTTGACCAAATGGAAAGCCTGTGATCACTGCAGTTTTATAGGACCAGGCTGAGGATGGCCTGATTGGATGGTTTGAGAGCAGCCTGGGCAACCTAGAGAGGAAAGAAAAGAAAGAAAGAAAAAGAAAGAAAGAAAGAAAGAAAGAAAGAAAGAAAGAAAGAAAGAAAGAAAGAAAGAAAGAAAGAAAGAAAGAAGGAAGGAAGGAAAGATAGAAAGAAAGAAAGAAATCCATACTCAAGGAAAGGAACTGCCCTCAGCCCTTCCCCCTGCACCTCCACATGTGAGGGTTCCCCAAGTTCAGCACCTTCCAGCCCCAACCACCTCAATGGCAGCCCCCGCTTTGGTGTGGGATTTCCCAGGCTCCCTGGCTGGGTTCCTGCCAGTTCTCCTCTTCAAGGTGGAAAATGTGCCCCAGGCAGGCTACCCTCTGACTTGGCAACAAGGTCCTTCCACCAAGAAAGGCCCAGGGCATATCCCTCACCCAGGAACATTTCTTCCCCTGCAATCCCACTTTTCATGCCCTAAGGCCAGTCGCCCTGTGAACACACCATGCTCAGTTGAGAATCTAGTATGATTCTGATGTTTTTGGAGACAGAGTCTGGCTCTGTGGCCCAGGCCAGGACCCAGGAACACGACTGCCGTTCTCCACCAGCCTCAAAATCGGGGGCTTTGATGATCCTCCAGTCTCAGTCTCCAGAATGACTGGGACAACCAGCACCTTGACCCCAGACCCCTTGTTTGGTTGTGTGTGGAGACAGGATCTCACTGCGTAGCCTGAGCTGACCTTGGGCTCCTGGGCTCTAGCCATCCTCCAGCCTTGGCCTACAAGAGTGCTGGGA
>NW_007258293.1:0-3258 GCF_000164805.1 Carlito syrichta
GACCTTCTGCCAAGAAAGGACAGGGACACATTCCTCACCCAAGAATATTTCTTCCCCCAATCCCATTTTTCCTGGCTCTAAAACCAGTTGCCATGTGAACACACCCTGTGCAGTTGAGAATCTGTGTACGATTCTGATGTTTTTTGATACAGGGTCTGGCTCTGTGGCCCAGGCTGGGACCCGGGGACAAGACCATCGTACACCGCTAGTCTAGAAATCACGGGCTCCCGTGATCCTCTCGCCTCAACCTCCAGAGTGGACAGGACAATGGGCACCATGACCCCAGACATCCCTGTTTAGATGGTTGCATGGCCCAGGCTGGCCTTGGTATCCTGGACTCCAGTCATCCTCCTGCCTCAGCCTCCTAGAGCACTGGGATTCCAAATGTGGGTCACTGTGCCAGGCCTTCTGGTTCATTTTGATGAAGGATTGAGGCCAGGCTCTGGGGCTCAGCCTCATCATCCAAGCTCTTTGGGAGGCCGAGGCCAGTGGCCGGCCTGAGCCCATGGGTCAAGTCCTGCCTGGGACCCTAGGTGAGACTTGTCTCTACCCTCCATCACAAATGAGCCAGGCGTGGTGGTGCGTGCCTGTCATTCTGGCTCCTCGGAAGGCTGCGAAAAGCCTCATGGGAGATCAGTGGGTCAAGGATGTGGTGAATGTAAGCAAGTCGCCGCCCACCAACCTGGGTGAAGTAGTGAGATTCCAACTCAGAAAAAACAAACAAACAAAAAAAGAAGAGCATCAAATTGTGTATGGAGTAAGGATCATCATGAGCAGAGATCATTTGGGAAGGAGGCCCCAGCCTTCTGCCTTGAGTTCCCAAAAGATGGTGGATTGGCATACAATCGGACTGTGGCTTTGGGAAGCTGAGGTGGGGTTTCACTGGAGCCCAGGAGTTTGAGAACACCCTGGGCCACATGATGAGATCTTGTCACTCCCCAGAATGCAAAAACTGGAGTTGCACCTGGTGGAGCCCTTGGTCCCAGCTACACGGGATTTGGTGGCCTTCATCAAGGGGTGTTTCTTTGCATCACCCCTGCTGACAGAATGTGCAAGCTCAGGCCAGGGATTGTAGCTTATGGCCGTCAGGCCCGCACCCTGTGATTCTGAGGTGTGAGGCTCCCTGAGCCCCAGATTTGGAAACCAGCCAGGGAGCCATGGCCAGACCTCATCTCAGCAAGAGGTGCACAAAATCAAGTCAGGCGTGGTAGCCATTAGAGTGCTGGCTGCACGGGGCCAAGGTGGGAGGACCACCTGAGTCCAATAGGTCGAGGCCCCGGGAGCCATGATCATGCTGCTGCACCTCAGCCTGTCCAACGGAGACTCAGTTGACAAAAAAAACACCTCCCATGTGTGTCACGATGGGCGTCCATGGCTCCCCAGGGAAATGTCAGTGTGGGCAGGGGATAATGGAGTAATCAGGAAGGAAGGGGCCCTCAACCCATGCTAAGGTGGCAGACTGGGTGACCGGAACCTGGGCTGGCTGTGACATTGAAATATCACCTGATTGCTTTTTGCCCAATGGCCGCCCTAACTAGGGGGTGTCGGTTAAATGACCTCACATGCGTCTTTGCCATGGGGCACAAGTGTTGAGGGTGGAGGCAGGCCTTCTGGGACGCATTGATGAAGGTATGGGTCAGACGTGCCTGGTGGCCACCTTTGAAACCTCCTGCAAATGACAAGTGGGAAAGTGTCTTTTCCTCTTCTATCCCTGAGGTTGAATCCACGTGCTGGGTGGCAGGCGTGGTGGTGGTGGTGGTGATTATTATGATTTGGAGACAGAATCCCACTCTTTGGCCTAGGCCAGAGCACAGGGGCACATTCACAGACACTACATACTCAACCTGCTGGGCTCAGGCGATCCACCTGCCTTGGCCCCTCGAGTGGCTGGAACCACAAGTCTGCGCCACCATGCCCAGATAATCTTTGGATTAATTTTGATGGCCGAGACAAAGTCACACCCCATGTCTCAGCCTGGTGTCAAGTCCATATAATCAGGCTGTCCACTCACCTGCACCTCGAAGGACTGGGATGCCTGAGTCCCTGAGCTCAGCCTGTGGCTGTGGTGGTGGGGGTGGTTGGTGTTATGGTGATTCAGAGTCATGCTCTGTAACCAAGGCTGGAGCGCAGGGGCTGCACTCAGTCACCGTGGCCTTCACCGGCTGGTCTCCAATGAACATCCTGCCATGGTCTCCCGAGAGGCCAGGATGAATGGTCTGTTCCACCAATCTCGGCTCATTTTTTATCTTCTTGTAGAGACGAGATCTGGCCAAGGTGCCCAGTCTGGGTTCGAACACGGGGACTCAGGCCATCCTTTTGCCTTGGCCTTCCAAAGCACCAGGGTGACAGGCATGAGCCACCATGCGTGGCCTACACACACCTCTCGAGGCACAACCGGTAGGCCCGTTCCCTTCATACAACATGGGACCCTGGAGAGGGCAGATGGAGTTGCCTGCTGAACGTGATCCAGAGGAGCACCTGGCGCAAGGACGTGTTTCTGCTGGGGCACACACCCCTCTTCACTTCTTGATTCCCAGGGTGGACCTGGTCACTAATCCCAGGGGTCAACTCGGGGAAAGGGAGGGTGCAACTCTGTAACCATCAGGGGGTACCAGCCTGGCGAGTCATGCCTGTCTCCTTGTCACTCAGGGAGGCAGGTATGGGAAGTTGGCCAGAGCCCAGGAGCATAGACCAGACTGGACACCATAGCAAGGTCCTACTTCGACACCAAGCAAAACCCAGAAATACTTGGGTGAGGGCAGACCTCAGCGTGTGAATGGCCTCAGGCCCAGAGTTCAAGACCAGGCAGGAAGACCAGTATGTCAATCAAATGGAAAGCCTGTGATTGTAGCAGTTTGAGAGGCCAAGGCCGAACGGAAGGCCTGAGTTGGACGCTTTGAGAGCAGTCAGGGCTACCAAGTGAGGAAGCAAAAGAGAGAGAGGAAAAGAAAGAAAGAAAGAAAGAAAGAAAGAAAGAAAAAAAGAAAGAAAGAAAGAACGAAAGAAAGAAAGAACAAAAGAAAGAAAGAACGAAAGAAAAAAAGAAAAAGAAATCCATTCTCCTGTAAACCTTCTGCCCTCAGTTCTTCTTGCATGCCCCCCAAATGTGAGACTCCCCGAAACTCAGCACCTTCCAGCCCCAAACACCCCCAATGGCTGCCCCTACTTTGTTGTGGGAGTTCCCGAAGCTCCCTGGCTGGTTTCCTGCCAAGAAAGGCCAGGGAAACATCCCTCACCAGGGGACATTTCTTCTTCCCC
>NW_007258293.1:3716-13274 GCF_000164805.1 Carlito syrichta
GTTCATTTTTGACAAAAGATCGAGACTGGACTCTGAGGCTCAACTTCATTATCAAGCTTTTTGGGAGGCCAAGCCAATGGCTAGCTGAGCCTGTGGGCCAAGACCTGCCTGGGACCCTTAGCAAGATTCGTCTCTACCCCCCACCCCAAATAAGCTGGTCATGGTGGTGCGTGCCTGTCATTCCAGCACCTTGGAAGACTGGGGATAGACTTGCCGAACCCTGGTGGGCCAAGGCTGTGGTGGCCAGAAGCGAGTCACTGCCCTCCTACCTGGGTGACAGAGTGAGACTCTGACTCAAAAAAAAATGAAAAGAGAAAAAAAAGAGCATCCATTTGTGTATGGAGTTGGGATAATCATGAACAGACAGAGATCTTTTGTAAAGGAGGCCCAGCCTTGGGCCTAGAGTTCCCAAAAGATGGTGGATCTACAGACAATCAGGCTGTAGCTTTGGGAGGCCGAGGTAGGGGCCCGCTGGAGCCCAGGAGTTCGAGACCAGCCTGGGACACTTAGTGAGATCTCGTCGCTCCCCAGAACACAAAAACTGGATTCACGCGTGGTGGCACCAGCATTCCTGGCTACACGGGATGTGGTGGCCAACATCACAAGGCGTTCTTTTGCATTGCCACTGCCTACAGAACGTGCGAGTCCAGGCCAGGCACTGTGGCTCATGGCTATCAGGTTCTCACTATGAAAGTCCGAGGTGGCAGTCTCTCTGAGTCCTGGAGTTGGATACTAGGCAGGGCGCCATGGCCAGACCTCATTTTGGTGTGAAGTGTCCAAAATCGAGTCAGGCGTGGTGACCATCGGATTCACAGCTGCTCAGGTCCGAGGCATGAGGACCACCAGAACCCTGCAGGTCAAGGACCCAGGAGACATGATCATGCCACCGTGCCCCAGCCCATCCAATGGAGACTCCAGCGACAAAATCGATACCACCCATGTATTTCACAATGGGTGTATACGCCTCCCCAGAGAAAGGACATCGTGTGGGGAGATGATGGAGTGACCGGGAAGGAAGGGGTCCTCCCCCTGCCCTAGATGGCTGACCGGGCAAACAGAACCTGGACTGGCCACGCCATTGCCAGAACACCTTGACTGCTCTGTGCCCGATGGCCACCATAGCTTGGGGCTGTCTGTTCTGTGAGCTCACACTAGTCTTTGCTGTGGAGCACAACTGTGGAGGCTGGAGGCAGACCTTCTGGGATGCGTGGCTGAAGGTGCTGGGGTGCCCACCCCTTTGCCTGCCTCAATCCCAAGGGTGGTCACGCTCGCTCTTCCCATTGGTCACTTTGTGGAAAGGGAAGGTGTGGCTCTCAAACCATCAGAAGGGTCCAGCCGGGTGACTCATGCCTGTCTCTTTGACAATCAGGGAGGCCGAGATGGGAAGATGGCCAGAGCATGGGAGTTGAGACCAGGCACCACGCCCAGCTAATCTTTGGATGATTTTTGATGGCTAAGCAAAGCTACTACCCAGTGTCCCAGGCTGGTCTCGAACCCGAAGGCTCTGACCATCCACTCTCCTTGGCCTCCGAAGGGCCGGGTTGACAGGTTGAGCCCCTAAGCTGGTCTGTTGTTGTGGTGGTGGTAGTGGTTGGTATTATTATTCTGAGTGGGAGTCCTGATCTGTCACCCAGGTTGGAGTGTAGAGGCCCACTCTCGGCCACTGAGGCCTCCACCGAATGGGCTCTGGTGGTCCTCCCACCATGGCCTCCCAAGTGGCCATAATGATAGGTGTGCATCACCACACTCGGCTCATATTTTTGATTTCTTGTAGAGACGAAGTCTTCCCAAGGTTCATGGGTTGGTCTCAAACCCGGGGGCTCAGGCCATCCACTCACTTCGACCTCTCAGAGTGCCAGGATAAGAGGTGTGAGCTCCAGCACCCTGCCTCCACACCCCTCTTGGGGCCCCACCATGAGGCCCTCTGTCTTCCGAAAACCTGGACACTGGTGGGTGTTTCAGGCACAGGGCATGTCTCCACCGGGGTGCCCAACACTCTGTCAGCCTACTTCCCCAGGGTAGACCTGCTCTCTTCTCCCAGGGGCCACCTCGTGAAAAGAGAGGTTGTGACTCTAAAAATTTTGGAGGGGTGGGGACAGCTGGGCAACACATGCCTGTCTCCTTGGCACTAAGGGAGCCCAAGACAGGATGATGGCCAGATCTCAGGAGCTTGAGACCAGGCTGGACCTCAGAGCAAGCCCCCATCTCGACCTTAAGCAAAACCCAGAAAACCTTGGGTGAGGCTAGGCCTTGGCAGAAGAACTGACTCTGGCCCAGAGTTAAAGAACAGGCAGGAAGACCAGGATGTTGACCAAATGGAAAGCCTGTGGTCGCAGCAGTTTGGGAGCTGCAGGTCAACAAAATGGCCTGAGTTGGTGGTTAGAGAGCAGCCTGAGCAACCTAGTGAAAAAGAAAAGACAAAGAAAGAAAGAAAGAAAGAAAGAAAGAAAGAAAGAAAGAAAGAAAGAAAGAAAGAAAGAAAGAAATACTTCTGCAAACCTTCTGCCCTCAGTCTTTCCTCCCCCACCCCCCACATATGAGAGTCCCCCACCTCAGCACCTTCCAGCACCAAACCCCCATAATGGATGCCCCCGCTTTGGTGCTCTGAAGTTCCCAACTACCTGGCTGGGTTACTGCTGGCTCTCCACCCTGAGTGGAGAAATGTGCCCCAGGCATGCCGACCCTCCAACTTGGCAGTGAGGACCCTCCACCAAGAATGCCCAGGGACACATCCCTCACCCGGGGACATTTCTTTCCCCCAATCCCATTTTTTCTGGCTGTAACGCCAGTCACCCTGTGAATACACCACGCACAGTTGAGAATCCGTGTGCAATTCTAAATTTTCTTGAGACAGGGTCTGGCTCTGTTGCCCAGGCTGGGGCCCAGGGATATGACAGTTGTTCATCACTAGCCTCAATATTGTGGTCTCTGGCGATCCTCCTGCCTCAGCCTCTGGGGTGCCTGGGATGATGGGCACCTCAAACCCTGACACCCTATTTGGAGGGATGTGGAGATGGGGTCATCCTACATGGCGCAGGCTGGCCTGGGGCTCCTGGGCTCCAGTCATACTCCTGCCTTGGCCTCCAAAGTGCTGGTACTTCAGGCATGGGCTGTCATGCCAAGCCTTCTGGTTTGTTTTCGATGAATAATTGAGGATGGGCTCAGGAGGTCAGCCTTGTCATCCTAGTGCTTTGGGAGGCTGAGGACTGCAGCCGGCCCAAGCCCATGGGCTGAGCCCCGCCCGGGAACCTCAGTGATCCTCGTCTCTACCCTCCATCCCAAATGAACTGGGCGTGGTCGTGAACCCCTTTCATTTTGTCTCCTCAGAATGCCTGGGAAAGGTTCGTCAGAGCCCGGCAGGGTGAGGCTGCGGTGGCTGGTATCAAACTACTGCCCACCAGCCTGGGCAACTGAAAGAAAAAAGAAAAAAGGAAAAAGAACTTACATTTGTATAAGGAGTTGGAATCATCATGAACAGACAGAGATCATTTGGGAAGGAGGCCCAAGTCTTGGGCCTAGAGTTCCCAAAAGATAGTGGATTGGTAGACAATCAGGCTGTGGCTCTGGGAGGCACAAGCGGGTGATCAATGGAGCACAGGATTTTGAGACCAGACCAAGGTAGCGAGACCTCATCACTCCCCAGAGTGTAAACACTGGAATCGCGCGTGGTGGTGCCTGCATTCCCGGCTGCAAGGAAAGTGATGGGCTCCATCCCGGGGCATTTCTTAACATCACCCCCACTTACAGAACATGCAAGTACAGGCCAGGCACCATGGTTCATGACTGTCAGCCCCGCATCCTGGGAGGATGAGGCAGCAGGCTTCCTGAGCCCAGGGGTTGGAGCCCAGTGTGAGCGGCATGGCCAGACCTCGTCTCGGAGAGAGTTCCCCAAAATCAAGTCAGGTGTGGTCTACCCCAGAGTCCCGGCTGCTCAGGGACTGAGACAGGAGGACTGCCTGAGCTCCTCAGGTGGTGTCCCTGGGACACAATCATGCTGCCAATCCTCAGCCTGGCCGATGGAGATTAGGTCAACAAAAAAGAAACCTCCCACTTGCATCATGATCAGCGTCCATGACTCCTCAGGGATAGGTCCGCATGGGCAGGGAACGATGGAGAGATCGGGAGTGTAAGGGGCCCTCTCCCACCCGAAGGTGGCAGACAGGGTGACTGGAGCCTGGTCTGGATGTAGCATTGATGGACTGCCTTGCTCTCTCTGCACCTGACTGCCACCCAACCACAGGACCATCTGTTCTGTGAGCTCACACATGTTTTTGCTGTGGAGCACGAGTGTGGAGGGTGAACGTGGGCCTTCTTGGATGCAACCGCGAAGGCATGGGGCAAACCTTCCCTGTGGCCACCTTTGAAACCTCCCATGAATATTAGGCCTTAAAGTGCGTTTTCCTCTCCCATCTCTTTGGGCTGGGTGGCAGGTGTCTTGGTGGTGGTGGTGGCGGTGGTGATTATTATTATTATTTGAAGTTGGAATACCGATCTGTCCCCCAGGCCAGAGAGCAGGGACACACTCACAGCCACCGTGGACTCCAGCTGCCAGGCTCAGGTGATCCTCCAGCCTCGGCACCCGAATGACTAGAACCCCACGCATGCGCCACCATGCACAGCATATATTTGGATTTATTTTTGATGGCCAAGATGCGGTCTTGCCCCATGTCCCGGGCTGGTGTCGAATCCGCAGGCTCAGGCCATCTACCTGCCTGGGCCTCTGAAGGGCCGCAATACCAGGCTAAGCCCCTGACCCTGTCCTGAGGTTGTGGTGGTTGTGGTGGTAGGTATTATTATTCCGAGTCTGAGTCCCACTCTGTTGCACAGGTCAGAGCATAGGAGCCCACTTGTCCACCGTGGCATCCAGCAGCTGGGCTTCTGTCTTACTTCTACTGTGGAAAGCTGAGTACCCGGTATAAGAGGAGTACACCCCCACGCTCAGCTATTTTTTTGGCTTCTTGTAGAGACGAGGTCTTGCAAAGTTTCCTGGTCTGATCCTGAACATGGGTGCTCAGGTCAACCTCTCACCTCGGCTTTCTAGAGTGTCATGATGACAGATGTGAGGCCCTATGCCTTTTCTCCACAATGCACTCAGGACCCCACCATGAGTCCCCCTCACTTCTGAAGACCCGGGACCCTGGAGAGTGTGGCCGAAGTCACCAACCGACCCCTCCTCAGTGGAATGCCTGCCCCTGGGGCCTCTCTCTGCTGGGATGCCCACTTCCCACCCACCTAGTTCCCCAGGGTGGACCCACTCGCTCCTCCCAGGTACCACCTCAGGGAAAGGAAGGGCATGATTCTCAAAACTTTGGGGGGGAATGGACAGGGGGCCCACTCCTGTCTCCTGGGCATTCATGGAGGCCAAGATGGGAAGATGGCCAGAGCCCAGGATCTCGAGCCAGGTTGGACACCATAGCAAGACCCTCCTCGACCACAAGCAAAACCAAGAAAGCCTTGGGTGAGGGTAGTCCTCGGCAGGGGATCACCTCCAGCCCAGAGTTCAAGAAAAGGCAGGAAGACAAGGATGTCAACCAAACGGAAAGTGTGATTGCCACAGTTTGGAGGCCGAGGTTGAGAGGATGGCCTGAGTTGTTAGACTTGAGAGTAGCCTGGGCAACGTAGTGCGGAAAGAAAAGAAAGAAAAGAAAGAAAGAAAGAAAGAAAGAAAGAAAGAAAGAAAGAAAGAAAGAAAGAAAGAAAGAAAAAGAAAAAGAAAGATAGATAGATATCCATTCTTCTGCCACCCTTCTGCCCTCAGTCCTTCCACTCCAAACCACCTCACATGTGAGGGTCCCACAAGCTCGGCAACTTTGAGTCCAAACCAACACCACAATGGCTGCCCCTGGTTTGGTGTGGGAGATCCTGAGGCTAACAGACCAGGTTCCAGCCGGCTCTCCTCTCCGAGGTGAGAAATGTGCCCCAGGCAGGCCGACCCTCTGACTCGGCAATGAGGACCTTCTGACAAGAAAGGTCAGGGACATATCCCTCACCCTGGGATATTTCAAACCCCTTGATCTATTTTTTCTGGGTTTAGAGCCAGTCGCTCTGTAAACACACCATGAGCAGTTGAGAACCTGTGTATGATTCTGATGGTTTTGGAGACAAGATCTACCTCTGTGGCCAAGGTTGGGGCCCGGGGACATGACTGTCGTTTACCACTATCTGTGAAATCGTGGGCTCTGGCTATCCTCCCTCCTCAGCCTCCAGAATGATAGGCACCTCGACCACAGACACACTGTTTTGATGGGTAAGGAGAGGGGCTCTCCCTGCGAGGCCCTGGGCTCCAGCCTTCCTCCCACCTCAGCCTCCCAGAACACTCGGATACCATTAGTGGGGCCCCATAAAAGGTCTTCTGGTTCATTTTCAATGAAGGATCAAGTCCATACTCAGGGACTTAGACTTGTCATACTAGCGCTTGGGAAGACTGAGGCCAGCAGCAGGCCTGAAACAGCAGGCCAGGACTGGCCCAGGCACATCAGCGAGACCTTGTCTCTACACTCCATCTCAAATGAGCCATGTGTGGTGGCATGCACCTGTCGTTCCAGCTCCTTGGAATGCCAGGAAAAGGCTCCTGGAGCTTGGCATCTCTTTATGTATGGAGTTGGGATCATTATGAACAGAAAGATTATTGGGAAGGATGCCCCACCCTTGGGTATAGAGTTACCAAAAATGGAGGATCAGCAGACAATCAGGCTGTGGCTTTGGGAGGCCGAGGAGGGGGATCGCTGGAGCGCAAAAGTTCAAAACCAGCCTGGGCCACATTGCGAGACATCATTGCTCCCTAGAATGCAAATGCTGGAATCGCACATGGCAGCATCCACAGAACAGGCTACATGTGATGCGTTGGCCTCTGTCCCAAGGTGTTTTTTTGCATCACCCCACGGACCACTTAGTGATAACTTGTTGTTCCCTGGAACACAAACACGGGAATCATGCGTGGCGGCGCCCATGGTGCCATCCACATGGGATGTGGTGGACTCCATCCCATGGCATTCCTTTGCATCGTACCCGCCGACAGTTCGTACGAGCTCAGGTCAAGCACTGTGGCTCATGGCAGTCAACCCCCACCCTGGGAGGTGGAAGTGGGAGGTTGCCTGAGCCCAAGTGTCAGAGACCAACCTGGGCGTCCTGGTCAGACTATGTCTTAGCAAGAGGTATCGAAAATCGAGTCACGTGTGTTGGCCCCCGGAGTCCTGGCTGCTCGGGGGCTGAGGTGGGAGGACCACCTGAGCCCCACAGGTCAAGGGCCTGGGAGCCAGGATCATGCCTCAGTGCCCCAAACAGGGCGATGGAGACTCTGGTGACAAAAAAGATGCCTCCACACGTGTCACAATGTGCATCCACGTCTCCCCAGGGAAAGATCCGCTTGGGTGGGGGACGATGGAGTAAACAAGAGAGTAAGTGCCCTCCCCTCTCCCGAAGGTGGGAGACAGGGCAACCAGGAGCTAGGCTGGCCATGGTGTTGCCTGACCGCCTTGTTCAATGTGTGCCTAACAGACATCCTAGTGCAGGACCATCTGTTCCATAAGCTCGCACACATCTTTGCCATGGGGCACGAATGTGGAGGGTGGAGGTAGGCATTCTGGGACATGTGGCCGAATGCACAGGACAGACTTGCCTGCTGTCCACCTTTGAAACCTCCCATGAACTTCAGGCCAGAAAGTGCCTTTTCTTCTCCCATCCCTGAGGGTGACTCCTCGTGCTGGGTGTCAGGAGTAGTGGTGGTGGTGGTGTTGGTGATGATTATTATTTGGAGTCAGAATCCCACACTGTCACCCTGGTAGGACCACAGGGGCATGCTCGCAGACACCACAAACTCCATCTCCTGGGCACAGGTGATACTACTGTCTTGGACCCCCCAAGGGGCTGGTACCACAGGCCTGCACCATCAAGTCCGGCTAATCTTTGGATTTATTTTTGATGGCCGAGATGAGGTCTCGTCTCCTGTCCCAGGATGGTGTGGAACTGGCAGGCTCAGGCCATCCACTCGCCTGGACCTCCAAAGTGCCAGGATGCCAGGCTCAGACCTTGAGCCCAGCATGTGGTTGTGGTGGTGGGGGTTGTTGATATTATTATTTTGAGTCAGAGTCCCACTCTGTCGCCTAAGCCAGAGCACAGGGTCCCGCTCTCAGCCACAGCAACCTCCACAGGCTGGGCTCTTGTGATCCTTCTGCCATAGCCTCCCAAGGGTCAGGAACGACAGGCGTGCACCACCACACTCGGCTTGTTTTTTTGGCTTCTTGTAGAGATCAGGTCTCTCCAAGTGGCCTGGGCTCATCTAAAACCCAGGGACGCAGGCCATCATCTCATCTTGGCCTCACAGAATGCTGGGATAAGAGGCATGAGCCCCAGTGTCCACCCTCCACACCCCTATTGTGGCCCCACTGCAGGGCCCCCCTCCCTTCTGATGATGTGGGACCCCCAGAGAGTGCAGCCAGAGTGGTCCTCTTAGCCCTCCCCAGGGGAGTGACAGACGCAGGGGCATGTCTCTTCCTGGGGGCCCACTCCTCCACTCACCTCATTTCCCAGGGTCGACTGGCATGCTTCTCCCAGGGGCTGCCTTGGGGAATGGGAGGGCATGACAGGCGAACCTTTGTGGGGGTGGAGACGGCCAGGTGACTCATGCCTGTCTCCTTGGCACTCAGGGACCATGAGAGGGGAATATTACCAGAGTCTGTAAGCTCGAGACAAGGATGGACACAATAGCAAGCCCCCACCTTGACCCCAAGCAAAACACAGAAAACCATGGATGATTGCAGGCCTCAGGGGAGGATCACCTCCAGCCTAGATTTCAAGACCAGACAGGAAGACCAGATTGTGGGCCAAATGGAAAGCCTGTGAATGCAGCAGTTTAGGAGGCCCAGGTTGAGAGGATGGCTCGAGTTGGGTAGTTTGACAGCAACCTGGGCAACCTAGTGAGAAAAGAAAGAAAGAAAGAATGAATGAATGAAAGAAAGAAAGAAAGAAAGAAAGAAAGAAATTCATTGTTTTGCAAACATATTGCCCCAGACCTTCTCCCCCATCCCTCCCACATGTGAATGTCCCCCAGCTTTGCACCTTCCAGGCCAACCCAGACCAATGCCTGCCCCCACTTAGGTGCAGGAGTTCCTGAGGCTACCTGGCCGCATTCCTGTCGGCTCTCCTCTCCAAGGTGAGAAATGTGTCACAAACAGGCTGACCTGCCAACTCGGCAATGAGGATCTCCCTCCAAGAAAGGACAGGGACACATCCCTCACCCAGGAACCATTCTTCCCCCAGTCCCATTTTTCCGGGATCAAAAGTCAGTCGCCCTGTGAACACAGTATGCACAGTTGAGAATCTGTGTACGATTCTGATGGTTTTGGAGACAGAGTCTCTCTCTGTGGCCAAGGCTGGGGCTCAGGGACATGAGTGTCATTCCCCACCCATCTGAAAATCGTGGTCTCTGGCGATCCACCAGCCTCAGTTCTGGAGTGGCCAGGACGATGGGTACCTTGACACCAGATCCCCTGTTTCGGTGGGTGAAGAGACGGGGTCTCCCTGCATGGCTCAGGCTGGCCTTGGGCTCTTGGGCTCCAG
>NW_007258294.1:0-5266 GCF_000164805.1 Carlito syrichta
GAATGGAGAGGAATGTAATGGACTGTAATGGAATATAGTGGAATGGAATGGAGTGGAGTGGAATGGAATGGAATGTAGAAGAATGGAATTGAATGAAAAGGAATGGAAAGGAGAGGAATGGAATAGTGTAGAAAGGAATGGAATGGAAAGGGATGGAATGAGATGGCATATAATGGAATGTAGAGGAGTGCAATCGAATGGAATGGAATGGAAAGTAATGAAATTTAATGACAGGATTGTAATGGAATGCAATGGGATGGAATGGAATGGAATGGAGAGGAATGGAATTGAATGGAGTGGAATCAGAAGGAATGAAATGGAGACGAATGGAATGGAATTGAATGCAATGAAAAGTAATGGAGAGGAATTCAATTGAGTGGAATTTAGTGGAATGGAATGGACTAGAGTGAAATGGAATGGAGAGGAAAGGAATGGTATGGAATAGAGTGGAATGGATTGGAATGGAATGAAATAGAGAGAAATGGAATGGAATGAGAGGAATGTAATGAAATGGAATGGAAAGGAACGAAATTTAGAGGAAGGAATGTAATGGAGAGGAAATGAGAAGAACGGCATGGAATGGGGAGAAATAGAATGGAAGGGAATGGAATGCAAGGGAAAGTAAAGCAGAGGCATGGAATGAAGGGGAATGCAATAGAAAGGAAGGGGATGGAATGGAATGGAGTGGAGTGGAATGGGATGAAATGGAATGGAATGGAATAGAATGGAAAGGAATGAAATGGAATGGAGATAAATGGAATGGAATGGAATGGAATGGAGAAGAATGGAATAGAGAAGAAAGGAATGTTATGGAATGGAAAGGCATGGAATGGAATGGAATGGAAAGGAAAGGAATGGAATGGAATGGAGTTGGGAGGAATGGAATGGAATGGAGAGGAATGTAATGGAATTGAACAAAATTCAATGGAATTGAGAGGGTTCGAATGGGAATGGAATCAAATGGAATGGAATGCAATTGAATGGACAGGAATGAATTAGAATGGAATGGAATGGAATGAAATGGAAGGGAATAGAAAGGAGAGGAATTGAATTGAATTGAATTGAATTGAATTGAATTGAATTGAATGAAGAGGAATGGAGAGGAATAGAATGGTGAGGAATGGAGAAATATGGAATGGAAATGAATAGAGTGGCATGGAACAGAATGGAATAGATTGGAAAGGAATGAAATGTTATGGAGAGGAATGGAATAGAATGGAACATAATGGATTGGAAGGTAATGGAATGGAGAGGCATGGAATAAACTGGAATGAAATGGAATAAAGAGTAATGGAAAGGAATGGAGAATAGCGGAATGGAATGGAGGAGATGAATGCAATGGAATTGAATTTAGAGGAATGGATTGGAATGCAATAAATGTTATGGAATAGAATGGAGAGGAATGGAAGAGAATAGAATCCAAAGGAATGGAGACGATTGGAATGGAATGGAATGGAAAGGAATGGAATGGAATGCAGAGGAAAGGAATAGAAAGGAATTGAATTAAATGGAATGAAGATCAATGGAGCGGAAGTGAATGGAGAAGAATGGAAAGGAATGGAGAGGAATGGAATAGTATGGGGAAAAATGCAATGGAGTAGACTGGAGAGGAATGGAGGAATGGAATAGAGTGGAATGGAGAGGAGTGAAATGGAATGGAATGGAGTGGAATGGAGGGGAGTGGAATGGAATGGAAAGGAATGGATTAGAATGGAGAGGAGTAGAATAGAATGGAGTGTAATGGAATGAAAAGGAGAGGAATGGAATGGAATGGAATATAATGGAATGGAAAGGAGAGGAATGGAATTGAATAAATGGAGACAAATGGAAGGGAGAAGCATGGAATAGAAGGGAGAGGAATGGAATGGCATGGAAAGGAATGAAAAAGAATGGAATACAATGGAATGGAATTGAATGGAGAGGAGTCGAATGGACTGAAATGTAATTGAATGAAATGTAATGGAACAAGGAAGAATGGAATTGGATGGAATGTGGAGGAGTAGAGAGGAATGGAATTGAATAGAATGCAATGGAATGGAGAGGAGTGGCATGGAATGGAATGAAGAGAATTGGAATGGAATGGAAAGGAAAAAAATGACATGGGAGGTAGAAGAAAGGAATGAAATGGAGTGGAAGGGAGAGGAATGGAATGGAGAGGAGTGAAATGGCATGGAATGGACTTTTATGGATAGGAATGGAATGGAATTTTATGGAGAGGAATGGAAAGGAATGGAGTGGAATCAAGATGAATTGAATGGAGGCGAATGGAATGGAATTGAATGCAGTGGAATGGAATAAGGAGGATTGGAATTGAGTGAATTTGAATGAAATGGAATGGAGTGGAATGGAATCGAATGGAGATGAATGGAAAGAAATGGAATGGAATAGAATGCAATGGAATAGAATGGAGAGGGATGGAAAATAGAGGAATAGAATGGAATGGAATGGAGAGGAATGTAATGGTAAGAAATGGAGTGGAATGGAATGTAATAGAGAGGAAAGGAATGGAATGGAGAGGAATGAAATGGAGAGAGATGTGATGAAATGGAATGGAAGGGAAGGGAATTTTGAGGAATAGAATGGAATGGAATGGAGAGGACTGCTGGAATGGAGGAGAAAGGAATGGAATCAAACGGTATTCAATGGAGTGGAATGGAAAGGAATGTAAAGGCATGGAAGGGAGAAGAATGGAATTGAATGGAATGGAATAGAATAGAATGGAGAGCAATGGTTGGAATGAAAAGGAGTGGAGTGGAATGGAATGGAATGGAAAGGAATGAAATGGAATGGAGATGAATGGAATTGAATTGAATGGAATGCAATGGAGAGGAATGGAGTAGAATGTAGTGGAGTGGAATGGGTTGGAATGGAGTGGAATGGATTTGAATAACACAGAATGGAGAGGAATGGAACGGAATGCAGAGGAATGAAATGGAATGGATGGAATGAAGAGGAATGGAATGGAGAAGAATGGAATGGAATGAAATGGAATGGAAGGGAATGGAGAGTAACGGAATGGAATGGAGTGGAATGACAAGGAATGGAGAGGAATGGAATGAAGTTGAATAGAATGACATGGAATGAAATAGGAATGGAATGGAGAGGAATGTAATGGACTGTAACGGAATATAGTGGAATGGAATGGAGTGGAGTGGAATGGAATCGAATGGAATGAAATGGAGAAGAATGGAATTGAATGGAAAGGAATGGAAAGGAGAGAAATGGAATAGTGTAGAATGGAATGGAATGGAAAAGAATGAAATGAGATGGCATGTAATGGAATGTAGAGGAGTGCAATCAAATGGAATGGAATGGAATGGACTGAAATTTAATGACAGGATTGTAATGGAATGCAATGGGATAGAATGGAATGGAATAGAATGGAATGGAATGGAGAGGAATGAAATGGAATTGAGTAGAATCAGAAGGAATTAAATGGAGATGAATGGAATGGAATTGAAGGCAATGAAAAGTAATGGAGAGGAATTCAATGGAGTGGAATGGAATGGACTGCAGTGAAATGGAATGGAGAGGAAAGGAATGGCATGGAATAGAGTGGAATGGATTGAAATGGAATGGCATAGAGAGAAATCGAATGGAATGCAGAGGAATGTAATGAAATGAAATGGAAAGGAAAGGAATTTAGAGGAATGGAATGGAATGGAAAGGAATTGAAAGGAACGGCATGGAATGGGGATAAATGGAATGGAGGGGAATGGAATGGAATGGAAAGTAAAGCAGAGGCATGAAATGAAGGGGAATGCAATGGAATGGAAGGGGATGGAATGCAGAGGAATGGAATGAAATGGAATGGAATGGAATAGAATGGAATGGAATGAAATGGAATGGAGATAAATGGAATTGAATGGAATGTAATGGAATGGAGAGAAATGGAATAGAGAGGAAAGGAATGTTATGGAATGGAGAGACATGGAATGGAATGGAATGGAATGGAATAGAATGGAGAGGAGTGGAACGAAATGGCCTTTTATGGAATGGAATGAAAAGTAATTGAATGTAATATAGAGGAATGTAAAGGAAAGGGACGGAATACAGAAGGAATAAAATGGAATTGAATGGAATGGAATTGAATGGAGAGGAATGGAATAGAATCGAATAGAGAGGAATGGAATGGAGAGGAATGCGATGGAATTGATAGAAATGGAATGGAATGGATAGGAATGCAATGGAATTGATAGAAATGGGATGGAATGGAGGGGAATAAATGGAATGGAATGGAATGGATGGGAATGGATGGAGAAGAATGGAATGGAATGAAATGAAATGAATTTTAATGGAATGGAGAGAAAAGGAGTAAAATAAAATTAAATGGAATGGAGAGTAATGGCATCAATAGGAATAAAATGGAGAGGAATGGAATGGAGAGGAAAGGAATAAAACGGAAAGAAATAGAAGATAGAGGAATGGGGAGGAATGGAATGTATTGGAATCGAGTCATTAGAATGGATTGTAATGCAATGCAATATATTGGAATTGAGTGGAATGGAATGGAATGGAGTGGAGTGGAATGGAATGCAGAGGAATGGAATGGAATAAATGTGAATGGAATGGAATGGAGTGGAATGGAATGGAATGGAGAGGAATGGAAAGGAGTAGATTGGAGTGGAATGGAATGGAATGGAATAGAATGGAATGGAATGGAGTAGAGTGGAATGGAATGGAATGGAGAGAAATGGAATAGAGTGTAATGGAATGGAATTGAGTGGATAGGAATTGAATGGAATGGAGAGGAATGGAATGGAGAGAAAAGGTATGAAATGAAATGGAAAGCAATAGAATGGAGGGGAAGGGAATGGAATAGAGAGGTATGGAATGGAATGAAATGTAATGAAGAGGAATGGAAGGGAATGGAGAGGAATGGAATGGAATGGAGAGTAATAGAATGGAACAGACTGGAGACTTATGGATTGGAGAGGAATGGAGTGGAATTGAATGAAGAGGAATGCAATCGAATGAAATGGAATGGAAGGGAAAGAAGAGGAATGGAATGAAATGGAGAGGAATAGAATGGAGAGAAGTAGAGTGCAATGAAACCTAGAGGAATGGCTTAGACATGAATAGAATGGAACGGAAAGGTATGGAATGGAATGGAATGGAATGAATTGGATTTGAATAGAATGGATTGGAATGGAATGGAATGGAATACAGAGGAATGGAGAGGAATGGAATGGAGAGCAATAGAGAGGAATGGAATGGAATTCAATGGAGAGGAATGGAATGGAATAAAGGAGAATGGAATGGAGTG
>NW_007258295.1:0-1245 GCF_000164805.1 Carlito syrichta
AGAGAGGAAAGGAATGTTATGGAATGGAGAGAAATGGAATAGAGAGGAAAGGAATGTTATGGAATGGAGAGACATGGAATGGAATGGAATGGAATGGAGAGGAGTGGAACGAAATGGCCTTTTATGGAATGGAATGAAAAGTAATTGAATGCAATATAGAGGAATGTAAAGGAAAGGGACGGAATACAGAAGGAATAAAATGGAATGGAATGGAATGGATGGGAATGGATGGAGAAGAATGGAATGGAATGAAATGAATTGAATTTTAATGGAATGGTGAGAAAAGGAGTAAAATAAAATTAAATGGAATGGAGAGTAATGGCATCGATAGGAATAAAATGGAGAGAAATGGAATGGAGAGGAAAGGAATAAAACGGAAAGATATAGAAGATAGAGGAATGGGGAGGAATGGAATGTATTGGAATAGAGTTCATTAGAATTGATTGTAATGCAATGCAATATATTGGAATTGAGTGGAATGGAATGGAATGGAGTGGAATGGAATGGAATGGAGAGAAATGTAATGGAATAAAGACGAAAGGAATGGAATGGGGTGGAATGGAGAAGAATGGAATGGAGAGTAATGGAATGAAATGGAATGGAATGCAATGGAGAGGAATGGAACGAAATGGATTAGAATGGAGTGGAGTGGAGTGGAATGGAATGGAATGGAGTGGAATGGAATTGAATGAAACGGAATCGAGAGGAATGAAACGGAATGGAGAGGAATGAAACGGAATGGAGAGCAATGGTTGGAATGAAAAGGAGTGGAGTGGAATGGAATGGAATGGAAAGGAATGAAATGGAATGGAGATGGAATTGAATGCAGTGGATTTTTATGGAGAGGAATGGAGAGGAATTAAATGGAATGGATGGAATGAAGAGGAATGGAATGGAGAAGAATGGAATGGAATGGAATGGAACGGAAGGGAATGGAGAGGAAAGGAATGGAGAGGAATAAAATGGTATGGAATGAAGTTGAATGGAATGACATGGAATGAAATAGAGAGGAATGGAATGGAAAGGAATAAAGAGGAATGGAATGGAGAGGAATGGAATGGAATGGAATGGAATGGAAGGGAATGGAGAGTAAAGGAATGGAGAAGAATGCAATGCAGAGAAATCGAATGGAATGGAGGGAAATGGAATGTAGAGGAATGGAGTGGAATAGGTGGGAATGGACTGGAATGGAGTGGAAATGAATGGAATGGATTGGAATGGAATAATATAGAGAGTATTCAAATG
>NW_007258295.1:1265-7276 GCF_000164805.1 Carlito syrichta
ATGGGGTGGAATGGAGAAGAATGGAATGGAGAGTAATGGAATGAAATGGAATGGAATGCATGGAGAGGAATGGAACGAAATGGATTAGAATGGAGTGGAGTGGAGTGGAATGGAATGGAATGGAGTGGAATGGAATTGAATGAAACGGAATGGAGAGAAATGAAACGGAATGGAGAGGAATTAAATGGAATGGATGGAATGAAGAAGAATGGAATGGAGAAGAATGGAATGGAATGGAATGGAATGGAAGGGAATCGAGAGTAACGGAATGGAGAGGAAAGGAATGGAGAAGAATAAAACGGTATGGAATGAAGTTGAATGGAATGACATGGGATTAAATAGAGAGGAATGGAATGGAAAGGAATAAAGAGGAATGGAATGGAGAGGAATGGAATGGAATGCAATGGAATGGAATGGAAGGGAATGGAGAGTAAAGGAATGGAGAAGAATGCAATGCAGAGAAATCGAATGGAATGGAGGGAAATGGAATGTAGAGGAATGGAGTGGAATAGGTGGGAATGGACTGGAATGGAGTGGAAATGAATGGAATGGATTGGAATGGAATAATATAGAGAGTATTCAAATGGAGTAGAGTGGAATGAAATGGCATGGAATTGAATGCAATGGAGTTGAATGGAATGGAATGGAATGCAGCTGAATGGAATGGACTGGAAGTCAATGGAATGGAGAGGAATGGAGAGAAATGGAATGGAATAGAATGGAAAGGAAAGGAATGGAATGGATTGGAATGGAGTGCAATGGAATAGAGTGGAATGGTATTAAATGGAATGGAGAGTAATGGAATGGAACGGATTGGAAAGGAATGGAATGGAGAGGAATGTAATTTAGAGGAATGGAAGGAATGGTATGGAATGGATTGGAATGGAGAGGAAAGGAATGTAAAAGAGGAAGGGAATATAATGGTGTGGAATGGAATGAATGGAGTGGAATGGAATTAAGTGGAGTGGAGTGGAAATGAAGAAAATGGAATGGAATAAAATGGAGAGGAATGGAATGGAATGGAATGGAGGGGAATGGAGTGGAGTGGAATGCAATGGAGAAAAATCGAATGATATGGAATGGAATGGAATAAAATGGAGGGGAGTGGAATGGAGTGGAGGGTTATGAAATGGTATGGAATGGAATGGAGTGTAATGGAACTTAATGGAAAGGAAGAGAGAACAATGGAATGGATTGTAATGGAATCGAAGGAATGGAAAGGAATGGAGTTGGGAAGAATGGAACGGAATGGAATGGAATGGAGAGGAATGTAATGAAATTGAACGAAATTCAATGGAATTGAGAGGGTTCAAATGGAATGTAATGGAATTGAATGGAGAGGAATGGATTAGAATGGAATGGAGAAGCATGGAATAGAAGGGAGAGGAATGGAATGGCATGGAGAGGAATGGAAAAGAATGGAATACAATGGAATGGAATTGAATAGAGAGGAGTCGAATGGACTGAAATGTAACTGAATGAAATGTAATGGAACAAGGAAGAATGGAATGGGATGGAATGTGGTGGAGTAGAGAGGAATGGAATTGAACGGAATGCAATGGAATGGAGAGGAGTGGCATGGAATGGAATGAAGAGAATTGGAATGGAATGGAAGGGACAAAAATGGAATGGGAGGTAGAGGAAAGGAATGAAATGGAGTTGAATGGAGAGGAATGGAATGGAGAGGAGTGAAATGGCATGCAATGGATTTTTATGGAGAGGAATGGAGAGGAATGGAGTGGAATCAAGATGAATTGAATGGAGGCGAATGGAATGGAATTGAATGCAGTGGAATGGAATAATGAGGATTGGAATAGAGTGGATTTGAATGGAATGGAATGGAATCGAATGGAGATGAATGGAAAGAAATGGAATGGAATAGAATGCAATGGAATGGAATGGAGAGGGATGGATAATAGAGGAATAGAATGGAATGGAGTGAAGAGGAATGGAATGGAATATAGTGGTGTGGAATGGAATGGAATGGAATGGAATGCAAGTGAATGGAGAGGAATGGAATGGTATGGAATGGAGTGGAATAGAATGTAATCAAGAGTAAAAGAATGGAATGGAGAGGAAAGAAATGGAGAGGAATGTAATGAAATGGAATGGAAAGGAAGGGAATTTTGAGGAATAGAATGGAATGGAATGGAGAGGAGTGGAATGGAGGGAAAAGGAATGGAATCGAATGATATTCAATGGAAGGGAATGGAAAGGAATGCAAAGGCATGGAAGGGAGAAGAATGGAATTGAATTGAATGGAATAGAATGGAATGGAGAGGAATGTTTGGAATGGAAAGGAGTGGAGTGGAATGGAAAGGAATGAAATGGAATGGAGTTGAATGGAATGGAATGGAGAGGAATAGAATGGAATGGAATGGAGTTAAATGGAATAGAATGCAATCGAATGGAATGGAATGGATAGGAATGGAATGGAATGGAGAAGAAAGGAGATTAATGGATTAGAATGGAATGGAATGGAATGCAGAGGAATGGAATGTCATCAAATGGAATGGAATAGAGAGTAATGGGATAGATTGGAATGGAATGGTAAAGAATAGAAAGAAATGGAATGGAAAGGAGAAGAATTGAGAGTCATGGAATGGAGAGGAATGGAATGGTATGAAATGGAAAGGAATGCAATGGATTGTATGGAATGGAGAGGTATGGAATGGAATGGAAAGGATTGGAATGTAGAGGAATCAATGGAAAGGAGAAGAATGGAATGGAAAGGAGAAGAATGGAATGGAATGGAATTGAGTGGAATAGAGAGAAATGGAATGGAACGGAGAGCAATGGAATGGAAAGGAGAGGAATGGAATCGAATAGAATTGAGAAGAAAGGAAAGGAATGGAATGAAGTGTAATGAAATGGAGGGGAGTCGAATATAAAGGAATGGAATGTAATGGAATGGATCAGAATGGCAAGGATGGAAGGGAAAGAATATGGAGTTTAGAGGAAGGGAATGGAACTAAAAAGGAATGGAATGGAATGGAATAGAATGGAAAGGACAATGCAATGAAATGGAGAGGATAGGAAAGGAGAGGTATGGAATGTAATGGAATGAAATATAATAGAGAGGAATGGAATAGAGAGGTTTGGAAAGGAAAGGAATAGAATGGATTGGAATGGAATAGAATGGAGAGGAAATGAGAGTAATGGAATGAAGAGGAGAGGAGAGAAATGGAATGGAATGGAGAGGAATGGACTGGAATGGAATGGAATGCAATGGAATGGAATAGAATGGAATGGAATGGATTGTAATGGAGAGGATTGGAGAGGAATGGAATGAATAAGAATGGAGAGGATTGGAATGGCATGGACAGGAAGAGAATGTAATGGGATAGAATGGAGAGGAAAGGAATCGAGAGGAATGGAATGGAATGGCATAGAGAGGAATGGGATAGAGAGGAAATTAGTGGAATGGAATTGAAAGGAATGGAATGGAATGGAGAAGAATTGAGTGTAATGTAATGGTGAAGAATGGAGAGGAATGGAATGGGATGGAGATGAAGGGAATGCAATGGAATGGGATGGAATGGAGATATATGGAATGGAATGGAAAGGAATGGAATGGAATGGAATGGCGAGGAATGGAATGGAAGGGAAGGGAATGGAAAGGAGAAGAATGGAATGAAATGGAGACGAATGGGATGGAATGAAATGGAGAGGAATGATATGGAATGGAATGGAATGAAAAGGAAAGGAATTGAACGGAATAGAATGGAATGGAATGGAATGAAGTGGAGTGGAATGAAATGGAATGGAATGGAATGGAACAGAATGGTACAGTTTGCAAAGGAATGGAATGGAATGAAGAAGTACGGAAATGAATGGAATGGAATGGAATGGAATGGAGAGGAATGGGATGAAATGGAATGGAATTGAGAGGAATAGGATGGAATGGAATGGATTGGAATAGAATGGAAAGTATTAGAATGGAATGGAGGGGCATGGAGAGGAATGCAATGGAATGGAGTGGAATGGAAAGGAATGGAGATGAATGGGATAGAATGGAATGGGGAGAATGGAATGGAATGGAATTGAGAGGAATTGCATAGAATGGCAAGGAATGATGTGGAATGGAATTGTGTGCAGTGGAATAGAATGAATTGGAATGGAAAGGATTGGAAAGGAATTGAAAGATATTGAAAGGAATGGAGTGCCATTGAATGGAATGGAAAGGAATGGACATTAAACGATTGGAAAGGAATGGAATGGAATGGAATGGTGAGGAAGGGAATTGAATAGAGAAGAAAGGAAAGGAATGGAATGTAGTTGAAAGAAAATGGAGAGGAATGCAATGTAATGGAAAGGAATGGATTGGAGAGGAAATAAATGCAGAAGTATTGAGAGTAATGGAACGGAATGGAATGGATTGCAATGGAATGGGGTGGAATGCAGAGGAACGGATTAGAATGGAATGGAATGGAGAAGAAAGGCATAGAATGAGATGGAATGAAGTGGAATGGAATGGAGTTGAGTGTAATGGAATGGAATGGAATGGATTGGAATGAAACGGAAAGGATTGGAATGGAATAGAATGGAATTGAATGGAAAGAAGAGGAATGCAATAGAATGGAACGGAATGGAATAGAGTGGAATGGAAAGGAATGGAATGGAATGGAGAGGAATGGGATGGAATGAAATGGACAGGAAAGGACTGGAATGGAATGGGAAGGAATGGAATTGAATGGAATGGAATGGAGAGTAATGTAATTGAATGGAATGGGAAGGAGTTGAATGGAATGGAGTGGATTGGAAAGGAATGGAATGGAATGGTAAGGAATCGAAAGGAATGGAATGGAATTGAATGTAAAGGAATAAAATGGAGAAGAATGGAATGGAATGGAGAAGAATGGAGTGGAGAAAAATGGAATGGAATTGAATGGATGGAGTGGACACGAAAGGAATGGAAAGGAATGGAATGGAGAGGCATGGGATGTAATGGAGAGGATTTGAAAGAAAAGGAATGGAATGGGACGAATTGGAATAGAATGGTGTGGATTGTGAGGAATGGAATGCAATGGAGAAGTATGGGATGGAATATAATGGAATTCAGAGGAATGGAATAGAATGTAATCGAATGGAATGAATGTAGTGGAACAGAATGGAGATGAGAGGAGATGAATGAATTGTAAAGGAATGAAAGGTAATGGAATGGACTGGAATGGAATGGAATGGAATGGAGTGGAATGGAATGGAGAAGAATGGAATGTAATCAAACGGAATGGAATAGAGATGAAAGTGATAGAGAGGAATGGAATGGAAAGGATTAGAGAGTAACGGAATGGAATGGAGAAGAATGGAGAGGAATGGAATGGAGAGGAATGGAATAGAATTGAGAGGAAAGAAATGCAATGGAATGGAATTGAATGGGAGGTATGGAATGGAATGGAAATGAATTGAATGGAAAGGAGAAGAAAGGAATGGAGTGGAATGGAGAGGATTGGAATGGAATGTAATGGAGTAGAATTGAGAGGTTTGGAACGGAATGGAGAGTAAGGGAATGGAAAGTAGATGAATGAAATGGAGAGGAAAGGAAAGGAATGTAAGGAAGTGTAATAGAATGGAGGAAAGTCGAATGAAATGGAATGGAATGCAATGGAGTTTGATTTAATGGAGTGGATAGGAAAGGAATGGAATGGAACGGAATGGTTAGGAATGGAAAGGAATGGAATGGAATTGAATGCAACGGATGGAATGGAGAAGAAGGGAAAGGATTGGAGAAAAAAGGAATGGAGAAGAATGGAATATAATGGAATTGAATGGAATGGAGTGGACTTGAAAGGAATGGAAAGGAATGGAATGAAATGGAGAGGCATGGATTGGAATGGTGAGAAATTGAAACAAAAAGAATGGAATGGAATGAATTGGAATAGAATGGAGTGGATTGTAAAAGAATGGAATGGAATGGAGAGGTATGGGATGGAAAGGAAAGGAATGAAGAGGAATGGATTAGAATGGTAAGGAATGGAATGGAATGGAGTGGAATGGAATGGAATGGAATG
>NW_007258296.1:0-6093 GCF_000164805.1 Carlito syrichta
CGTGGAAAGCAGTGTGGCGATTCCTAAAAGCTCCAAATACCAACCTCCCATATGACCCTGCAATCTCCCTACTGGGAATATATCCTGAAGAACACAAATCACTCTATAAAAAAGATACCTGCACATGCATGTTTATTGCAGCGTTTTTCACAATAGCAAGAACCTGGAAACAGCCATGCTGCCCGTCAAAAGAGGACTGGATTAAAAAAATGTGGTACATATACACGATGGAATACTACACAGCCATAAAAAAGAACAAAATCATGAATTTTGCAGCAACCTGGATGGAACTAGAGTCTATAATACTGAGTGACCTCTCACAGAAACAAAGATCCGAATATCACATGTTCTCACTCATATAATGGACCTTAAACATCCAATGCAATACTTTACGAAAATGACTGACCGTACTGGGAAACTATGGTGGGGGGAGGGAGATGGGATTAACAGTAGCAAATATCTGTCTGGGAACGGGGAAACACCCCATATCAACAGGGTGCCTGAATGAAATGCAATTGTATACCTAACCCTTAACTGTACCCCACAACTTCATAATAAAAAATAATAATAATAATAATAAAAACCTACTTGCACTCACAAAGGACTTTGGTAAATTCTCAGGGTACAAAAAAAATGTGAAAAAGACAGTTGCATTTTTATGAACCAACAACAGGCAGAGAATCAAATAAACAGCACAATCCCATTCACAATAGCCACAAATAAAATGAAATACCTTGGCACTTTCCAAAGATGTGAAAGGCCTTTACAATGAGAACACAAAATACTGCTCAAAGAAATTCAAGAAGACACAAACAAATGGAAAAATATTTCAAGCTCATGAATAGGAAGAATCAACATTGTTAAAATGTTCATTCTACCAAAGGCAATCTACAGATTCAGCACAATACCCATGAAATTCCCAAAATCATTCTCAGAACTGGAAATGACAATACAGAAATTCATATGGAAATATAAATAACCATGAATAGCCAAAACAATCCTTAGCAAATGAAACAAAACAGAAGGTATCACATTTCCAGCCTTCAGACTTTACTACAAGACTACAGTAATCAAAACAGTCTGGTATTGGTACAAGAACAGGCATATAGACCAATGGAACAGGGTAGAGCGTCTGGAAGCAAAGCCTCAATTTCTCAACCAACTGACCTTTGACAAAGCCTTCAACAATAACCACTGGGGAAAGGAGAACCTATTCAGTAAACGGTGCCGGGAAAACTGGTTGATCACATACAGAAGATTGAAACAGGAACCTGATCTATCACCATATACAAAAATTAACTTTAAATGGATCAAAGACCTAAACATAAAACCTCAAACTATAAGAATCTTAGAAAATGCAGGTGCTACCCTTATGGAAATTAGAACGGACAACCAATTCTTGATCAAAACCCTAAATGTCCATACCATAAGAAATAAGATAGACAAGTGGAACCTCATCAAACTGACAAGCTTCTGCAAAGCAAAAGAGACCATCAAGAGAGTAGGGAGACAGCCCACAGAATGGGAAAAAATATTTGCCAACAGTATTTCTGACAAAGGCCTAGCATCTAGGATCTACAAGGAACTCAAATGAGCCAAAAGGAAAAAAACAAACAGCCTCATTAAAAAGCGGGCAAAAGACATGAATAGACACTTCTCAAAAGATGATATGTGGGAAGCCAACAGGCACATGAAAAAGTGCTCAGCCTCACTCATCATCATGCAAATCAAAACCACATTAAGATACCACCTAATTCCAGGAAGAATGGCCATCATTAATGAAACAAACAGTACCAGATGCTGGTGAGAATGCAGAGAAAAAGGAATGCTTCTACACTGCAGGTGGAAATGCATAGTAGTGCGACCTCTTTGGAAGACAGTGTGGCAATTTCTGAAAGAACTAGAAATTGACCTTCCATATGACCCTGCAATCCCCTTATTGGGACTATACCCAGAGGAACTCAAATCATTCTACAAAAAAAGATACATGAACACATACATTTATTGCAGCTCTATTCATAATAGCAAAAACATGGAACCAACCATGCTGTCCATCAAAACTGGACTGGATTTTTTAAATGTGGCACATATGCATACTGGAATGTTATGCAGCCATAAAGAAGAACAAACATATGGACTTTGCAGCAACTTGGATGGATTTAGAGTCTATCATACTCAGTGATCTATCACAGAAGCAGAGTACCGTATGTTCTCACTCATAAGTGAACCTTGAACAATTATCATAATACTATAAGAAAGGGACTGGCAGTAGTGGAAAACTGCCAAAGGAGGGGGGTGGGATTGGCATGTGAGGGAAACTGCCATGGAAGGAAGGGGCGCATCACATCAACAAGGGTATCTGCATAATGACCATTTTTATACCTAACCCTGAATTGTACCCCACCTCTTTAGATAGATAGATAGATAGATAGATAGATAGATAGATAGATAGATAAGAAATGACTCCTCTTCTTTCTTTAAGTTGTTCTTTCATAAGTAATTAATGTAATGACTTTCCAGTCTTTGTTTGACATAAGATTAATATATTCCATGTTATACTAGGAAATAATACTTTGAAATGAGTCCCTCAATTTCTTATTCAGGTATTCTTTTTTAATTGATAATATTGATAGCTCTGACATTTGTTATGAAAGACTGTATGAATGAATGAGCAATTTGTAATTGCAATTATACTGATGAAAAGCATTGGAAAACTAAAATTCAAGGAAATTCTCTACTTCTAATTTTTTAAAAATACATACTCTATACATGTAAAAAAAAAGGAAGAAAAAAGAAAATGTAGAGGAAATTGAGGATTTTTTTTAAAGATTATTTTCTTATATCTGAATCTCTTTAAAGGTAATTAATGGTTAGAACTAAAATGTAAACAAAGTACTATAAGATTAATAGTGTATATCAAAGCATAATCCATGATCACAATAGCACAAAAGCCTAGAGCATAATAATTAAATTATGCCATATATGAAGTTGTATAATATTTGAAAGTAGACTGTGATAAGTAAAAAATGTATATTATTATTCCTATAACAATTATGGGGAAAAACTACAAAAATAAAACAAAAATCCATACTTATAGCTAATAAAAACTCAACAGCCAGGCTCGGTGGCTCAGGCTGTAATCCCGCACCTTTGCAAGGCTGAGGTGAGTGGATTGCCTGAGCCCGTGGGTTCGAGACCTGCCTGGGCAGCGAGACATCATCTCTACAATAAATTAAAAAATCAGCCGGGCGTGGTAGCGCTACTTGGAAGGCTGAGGCAGAAGGATCACCAGAGCCCAGCAGGTTGAGGCTGCGGTGGCCGGGAGCAGCCACTGCACTCCAGTCTGGGTGACAGAATGAGACTCCAACTCAAAAAAAATAAATAAATAAAAGTCAGCAATGCAGGTTACCTGTAATTATAAAAATAATTATTCCAAAAGGGACAGAAATATAAAAGTAACAAATAATAGATGGAACAAATAGCAAGGTAATAAAAATCAAAACAAATCATTTAGTAATCACATTATATACAAGTGATCTAAACACAGCAATTAAGAGGCAGAGGTTATCATATTGGGTAAAAGAAGCAAGACTGAGTTTTATGTTGCCTATAAGAAATAGAAAAAGACACAAATTGGTTAATAGGAAAAGGCTGAGAAAAATAATGCACAGAGAAACAAAGTTGAAAAAAATAGAACATAAACCAATGGAATACAATAGTGAATCCAGAAATAGACTTACACACATAAAGACAACTGACTTTAGACAAATGTACAAAAGAAATCCAGCATAGAAAGCATAGTGTTTTTAAAAAATAGAGGTGGACACTTGTGTATCTAGATGCAAAAGAACAAACTTTAACTTACACTTTATACAACATTCGAAAGTTAATTCAAAATACATCATAGATATAAATATACAACCTAAAGCTATGAAACTTCTAGAATAAAATTTTTTAGCCAAGAGTTTGGTAAAAGTTTCTTAGATGTACTCTCAAAAACAATATCCTTATTTTTAAAATGATAACTTGAACTTCATCAACCCAACATGACACAACCTCCCCAGGTTGAAACAAGAAGAAATTGAGACCCCAAATAGACCAATAACAATCCAGGAAATTGACCATGTCATAAGAAAACATACAAATCCCTGGACTACAGTAAAAATCCCTGGGCTGGAGAGATTTCCAGCAGATTCTACAAAACATACAAGGGAGAACTGATACCAACCCTATTGAAGTATTCCAGGCAATTGAGAAAGATGAAACTCTCCCCAAATCATTTTATGAAGGTAACATCATGCTGATACCAAAACCAGGTAAAGATCTAACAAAGAAAGAAAGCTACAGGCCAATATCCTTGATGAACATAGATACTAAAATTCTCAACGAGACCCTAGCAAACCAGATCCAACAACACATCTCAAAGATAATCCACCAAAACCCAGTAGGCTTCATCCTTGAGATGCAGGACTGGTTCAACATTCTCAAGACCATAAATGTGATTAAATATGCCAACAGATATAAAAACAAAAGCCACATGATTATATCATTAGATGTGGTAAAAACTATTGATAAAATCCAGCACCGCTTCTTGATAAAAACCCTTGAACATCTGGGCATAGATGGAACATACCTCAAAATAGTAAGAGCCGTCTATGAGAAACCCACAGCCAAAACTGGAATCATTTCCCCTGCAAACCGGAACAAGACAAGAATGCCCACTCTCACCTCTTCTTTTCAACATAGCTTTGGAAGTCCTAGCTAGAGCAATCAGACAAGAGAAGGAGAACAGGGGTATCCAAATAGGAAAAGAGGAAGTCAAGTTACCCTCTTTGCAGATGACATGATTCTATACCTCGAAAAATCTGGATGGAACTAGAGTCTATAATACTGAGTGATCTCTCACAGAAACAAATCTGAGTATCACATGTTCTCACTCATAAGTGGACCTTGAACATCTATTATAGTACTATAAGAAAAGGATTGACAGTGGTGGGAAACTATGGGGGGGACAGGGAGGGCAAGGGTGGTGGGATTAACGGTAGTCAATATCTGTCTGGGGAAAGGGGGGCACCCCTTATCAACAAGGGTGCCTGACCAATGCATATTTGAATACCTGACCCTTAACTGTACCCCACAATTTTAAAGTAAAAAATATGTTTAAAAAAATAAAAAAGAAGAAAAATCCAAGATAATCTGTCAAAAACCTCCTTGTACTGATAAAGGACTTTGGCAAAGTCTCAGAGTATAAAATCAATATGCCTTTCTATACACCAACAACAAAGAAACAGAAACCCAAATAAAAAGCACAGTCCCATTCACAATAGCCAGGGAAAAGAAATTAAATACCTTGGCATCTTCCTAACCAGAGATGTGAAAGACCTTTACAATGAAAAATATAAAGCACTGCTCAAAGAAATCAAAGATGACACAAACAAATGAAAAAATATTCCATGCCCATGGATAGAAAGAATCAATATTGTTAAGATGTCTGTCGTACCCAAGGCAATCTACAGATTTAACACAATACTCATTAAATTACCAGTAGCATTTTTCTCAGACCTCAGAATGACAATGCAGGAATTCATACTGAAACATAAACAACCATGAATAACCAAAACAATCCTCAGGAGAAAAAAAAAACACAAAGCAGGTGGTACCACACTCTCAAACTAAACTTTATTATAAAGCTACAATAATCAAAACAGCCTGGTATTGGTACAAGAACAGGCACATAGACAAATGGAAAAGGAGAAATTTCAGAAGCAAAGCCTCAATTCCTCGACTAGCTCATCTTCAACAAAGCCTCCACCAACAACCAGTGGGGAGAGGAGAACCTATTTAGTCAATGGTGCTGGGATAGCTGGTTGACCACATGCAGAAGATTAAAGCAAGACCCCTACCTATCACCATACACAACAATAAACTCTAGATGAATTAAAGACCTAAACATAAAACCTCAAACTATAAGAACCTTAGAAAATGCAGGTGACACTCTCATGGAAATTGGAACTGGCAACCAATTCCTGATCAAAACCCCAAGTGTCCACGCCATAAGAGATAAGATAGACAAGTGGGACCTCATCAAACTGA
>NW_007258296.1:6659-58778 GCF_000164805.1 Carlito syrichta
AATAATTCTGCTGTGCAACTTTCCATCAGGTGTATAGAGATTTACTTATAAGTTTTACTGCCATGTATGCACACTGGTCACTAATCCCATGCCAATATTATAGGTATAACTGATATCCTATGTCAGAGGCAATCTTCCAGATGGGCCTTTACAGGCCTCAGCCATGTAGCTATAGATGTTGGCTCCCAATATATATTTGCCAACTGTGTCTGACAAAAGCCTAACATCTTGGATCTACAGGGAACTCAAGCATGCTGAAAAGAAAAAACAAACAGCCTCATTACAAAGTGGGCAAAGATATGAATCGGCACATCTCAAAAGAAAACATACGAGCAGCCAATAGATACATGAAAAAGTCCTCAGCCTCACTAGTCGTCAAAGAAATGCAAATTAAAACCACACTGAGATACCACCTAACTCCAGTCAGGATGGCCATCATCAATAACTCAAAAAACAACAGATGCTGAAGAGGATGTGGGTAAAGGGAACACTTCTACACTGTTGGTGGGAGTGTAAACTAGTACGGCCTCGGTGGAAAACAGTTCGGCGATTCCTAAAATATTTAAAAATCAACCTTCCATACGGCCCTGCAATTCCTCTACTGGGAATATACCCGGATGTACTCAAATCATTCTACAAAAAAGATACTTGCACTCATATGTTTGTTGCAGCATTGTTCACAATAGCAAAAACATGAAACCAACTGTGCTGTCCACTGAAAGAGAACTGGATAAAAAAAAATGTGGTACATATACACTATGAAATATTATGCAGACATAAAGAAGGACAAAATTATGAACTTCACAGCAGCTTGGGTGGATTTAGAGTCTATAATACTGAGTGATCTATCACAGAAACAAACAACTGAGTATCACATGTTGTCACTCATAAACAGACCTTGAACAATTATCATAAACTGCCAGGATATGGGGAGGAGGCAGGATTGGCAGCAGTGGGAATATTCCGGGGGAGGGAAGGGCGCACCACATTAACAAGGGTACCTGCATAATGAACATTTGTATAGTAACCCTGGATTGTACCCCACATCGTTAAAATTAAAAATTTATAAAGAGAAATTTTAAAAAAAGAATGTATCTGCCATTTTTACATTTATTTTTTTACCCTGAGACTTTACCAAAGGTCTTTATCAGTGCAAGGAGGTTTTTGACAGATTCTCTTGGTTTTTCAAGGTATAGGATCATATCATCAGCAGAGAGGGATAACTTGACTTTCCCTTTTCTTTTTTTGGATACCCCTGATTTCCTTCTCTTTTCTGATTGCTCTAGTTAGGACTTCCAACACTAGGTGGAACAGGAGGGGTGAGAATGGGCATCCTTGTCTTGTTCTGGTTTTCAGAGGGAATGCTTCCAATTTCTGTCCATTTAACAATATGTTGGCTGTGGGTTTATCATAGATGACTCTTTTACTGTTTTCAGATATGTTTCACTTATGCCTAGGTGTTCAAGGGTTTTAATCAAGAAAGGATGTTGAATTTTTTTTTAAGTTTTTTCTGCATCTAATAATATAATCATGTGGTTCTTCTTTTTACATCTGTTGATGTATTTAAATACATTTATGATCTTGTGGCTGTTGAACCTGCCCTGCATCCCAGGGATGAAGCCTACTTGTTCATGATGAATGATTTTTGAGTTGTTATTGAATCTGATTTGCTAGAATCTTGTTGAGAATTTTTGCATCTATGGTCATTAGGGATATTGGCCCGTAGTTCTCTTTCTATGCTGGATCTTTACCTGGTTTGGTATCAGTGTAATGTTTGCTTCATAAAATTAACTGGGGAGAGTTCTTTCTTTCTCAATTGCTTGGAATACTCTCAGTAGGATTGATACTAGCTCCTCCTTGTATGTTTTGTAGAATTTCACTGGAAATCTATCTGGTTCAGGACTGTTTTACTAGGTAGTTTTCTTATGACAGAGTCAATTTCCTGGGTTGTTATTGGTCTATTTAAAATTTCAGTTTCTTCTTGTTTCATCTTTATGACACTTTTGCAAGAAATGACTTCCCAAAAACATAGAGTAAGTTTAGGATCTTTTTTACAGTTCCATCTTTCTAAGGAATGGGAGATAACCCTAACCAGTGTGGTGAGGCAATAGTTCTACAGGACTCATGCCTCTCCTGCCCACACCTCTACACAGGAATACCTGGTTTCTGCTTCTGAGTTCTTCTTTCCAATCCAACACATCTCTGTCCTTGATAATACATTTTCCCAAAGTGTAATCCTCAAGTACCGAATTATTATCATTAAGCAACTCCTTTGAAAGTGTCTAGTCCTCTTACCCCCTACAGCTGTCTTCTCTACTGGACAACCCAGGACTGTTTGTGCGATGCTAAAGCTCTTTTGACGTAACTTTCCATTTAGTAGTTAATAAGTCTCAACCAAAAATAACTTCTCTTCTTCCCTGGTAATGACAGAAAGTGCATAAACCCCTTTTTGGATGGGAAAGGGCACTTTCGGCCTGGAGTCTCATCTGGAAATAAACTTTTCTTTATTTTCTCTCCCTGAAAACAGGAGCTTACATCTTGACTGCTAATCATATAATTCCCTATATCAAAGTGGCTACATGGAGACACAGGAAGACTCACAAAATGCACTGTAGGGGACAAAGGTGGGAAGCATTTAAATCAGTTTTAGGATCAGCTAAGTATGTCTGCAAGAAAAGAAACTTGACCTAAGTTTTGAGAAATGAGAATGTGCTTTCACTAGGATATGAGTCCAAAAAATGCTAATAACTAAAATGTAAAAAGTATCCAAAACTGATGGAAGATATCAGTGAGACTTCAGACTTCAAATAAGAAAAGGAAATTTTATAAAGATAATATAATAGTGCCGGACTTTATAAGCTGTATTTGTTCAGTCGTAACTACACAATCGATAAGGATTTGAAAAGGAAGTGAGAGGATGATAAAAAAGAAAATCTCTGATTCATCCAGAGCAGCTTGGCTGTACATATTGTGGTTCCATCAGGGGGGAAAAAAAAGATTATTTAAAAAACAAAAAGAATTTTGCTAATTTTTTTTAGTTTTGAAAAATGTGGTATTGAAAAATTTATTCCTGAACTCTAAAAAAAACACAGCTCAGTGGTAAGCCTTAGAGATATTTGCTCCATGAATATTCTATTGTGAGAGAGAATTCATGTCTATTCATCTTGACCTCTTGTTGAGGCACCAGCATTTTTTGGCTCCTCTGTGGAATATAACACTCCTGAGTCCAAACAGAAAAATATGTGAGATTCAAGGAATAAGAAGAGAATGCAGTGAACAGTAAGACTAAGATGCATGAGGGTGGACAGTGTCAGCACAGGTTGTCCAGGCCAGTCTCCATTAGCACCAAATGCCTACCCATGGCCTTTCTTCTCGTTCTGCTGTGACTTCCTGCTTAATTTGCATTTTATACCGAATGTTAGTCAAAAGCTGTCTGGGTTACATTTGGCAATTCTTTTTTGCTTTTTTGTTTTTTGTTTTTTAACTACTTGGAGGCTGAGGCAGAAGAATTGACTGAGACCAGGATGCACTTGGCATTTCTTTCTATGAGCCAAGCTGTGCAATCCATATGACTATGACTTTGAACTTTCTTGATTTAAGTTTCTCCTTGAAAAGAGATGTGCTCACCTCATAGGAGGCCTCTTAATTCTAAAAATATGTACAACTGCAGTAACACCCTTTGAACTCCTAAATACAGCCATCTGATGATCAGTGATGTTTCCTGAATGCTGAAGAAATAACCTGGAATTTCTAAATAAACAATGGTTCTGCTAAAAGCCCTTAAAAGAAGACTATTTCTCAATGACTAGACTGAAAAATTAGGTGTCTCACCTTTCAACATCTGAAATAAATGTAAGCTACAGGACTTGGGCTGATATAAAGAATGTGCATATTTTCAGAAACATTAATCAAAATGCATTCTAAATGTCATCCTTGCCAAATAAATATTAATGCACATAAGTCTCCTCAGAGGCGATAAAGGTCTATGTCCACTTGTAAGATGTGGTTTTTCACATGGCTAGTGCTCAACTTAGACACCAATTATTTGGGGGGTTTAGAGATGAGAAGATAGATATAGGTCTTCTTAGAATCCCATAATGGATTTTAGAAAAAGAAGCTCCAATTCAACACATTCTCCAGCTGAGGAAACCAGAAAGATTTAGGATGTTGCCCACAATCACCAGCACATTTCTGATTGTTAGGTCTAACTGTGAAATGGTTATACTTCTTGCCCTAAATGAATTTAAACCATGACACAACTGGGACGAGAACCTGGTCTGGAGTTATTTCCACCATTTCACAAAAGACACAAAAGAGAAGAAAAAAATATTAGAACTACCAAGAAAGCTAGAGTTCAGCAGGCCAAGTGAGCCTCCAAGTTAATATTATATTCATAACGATTCCCTTAATAGGATACATGTCTAAGCTGAGGTCAATGAGTTACAGGTATAGAAGGAAAAATTCCACCACCATATGGAAGAAGTGGGGCCACAACTACTGTTCCCAAATGCTGTTATGAGAGCGGGTGTCAGGATGGCTGTATAAGAATCCATTATATAATACCAAGGCCCCGAAGAGGAGATGCTGATGCAGGAGATTTAGGGTTAGCCCAGAAATCTGTGCTTTGTCAAACCAAGTTCCTGGGTGTATCTGATACCTTTGAAGCCCTACTCATGCTGCCCTTCTTTTAAAGGACACTTCCTCCAAGCTCGCAGAAGGATTCGCTCACACAGAGCCAGCTGAGAGAGATGAAAGGTAATTAGAAGGAGCATCCATGTTTGAGTTGTGCTTGTCTGTTTTTATCTAACCATCCAATAAGCAAATATCACAAAAACTTGCTAACCAAGGATTTAGTTGTTTCTTTTGGGAAGTCTGTGTTAGATTTTAAAATATATGTATACAAATAAGTAGAAGCACACTGTATTAGTAATACATTATTAACTACAGCTAATTAAATATCCCCACTAAAGGTGGTTTAAATAATTGATGTTTGTCTTTCTCCCATAACAAGGAACTAAGAGGTGGACTAGTCCAAGCTGGTTCACTTTGTATATTTAACAATGATGATGATGACAAGAATGACAGTCACCATGGAGAAAGTCTACTGGACCAATGCTTCTCAAACTTGAATGTGAGTGATAGTCACCTGGGAATATTATTGAAACGCAGTTTATAATTCACTTGGCCTGGGATGGGACCTGAGGTTTTACATTTCTAGCAAGTTACCAAGTGAAGCCTGTGTTGCTAGTTAATTGATAACACTTTCAGTAGGAGCAACTAGACTTTTTTAACCTGGCAAACCAAGGAGAGGAGATTCTATTCCAAACTCCTTAAAGATTCAGTGCCGCAAAAGGAAAACAGTCAGGACTAATGGCCCCTGCAAACAGCATCACAATTGATAGAGGCAGCCAGATATCACCAGGCAGTGATTCATGCAAGCCATGGACAGTACAAAGTGGTGCTCTCGATGGCCTTAGTCTTGATGACCCACACACAAACTAAGCCGTTGAGTAACTTTGCCCCCAAAAGTCTCAGGTCACCTGGTTTTATGCTTGTTTATAAGGTGAGGTAGACCTGACATCCCTTTAGGCCACAGTCAAGTGTTTTGTCCCAGCTCCATGAGCTCCACAGTCGTTTGTTGCCACTCTCATGTGCAGCTATTCTGAAGAAGTCTCAGAAGAAAGACAAGCTGTCTCATGTGGATCTCCCAGCCTTTTTTATAAATCCTGAATCATAAACATGACACAGTGAAAACAGTCTGTCAGGTATTCTCTGCCAGAAACATCTTGCATGCAAAGTTAGTGAATGATTCGAACAATTGAGTGCATGCTAATTATAGTCTTAGGAAAGACAGAAAGTCGTTCTCAACTAGAATAAGGAGACAGAATCTTTATAATTAATTCTCCATAACTTATTTTGTGTTTTTATAAATTTCCTTTATTATACTAGAAAGCAGAATCAATCATAACATTGCACCTATCAAGTAAATGATTAGTAAATATTCAAAAATTGATTGATGGACTTATTGATAGATAATTTTATAATTTCTTAAGACATTTTTATTATTAATTCCCCCCAAAAGAAACAGAGGCAAAAATGGGGAGAAGTAAAAATTGAGAGACTGAAGACAATGTATTATATGCAGCAGATGTTATCAATTGCCCACCCAAAGGTATCCTTCCTTCATCCTGACTAGAAAATTCCAATTTAATTCAGGATTTGGCAAATATCCTTTAACCTCTGGGAGGCTGGTTATCCTATTATAGGGAATAATTCAGAGTAAGCATGGCAGAAATCTCATCTTATCAGTGAATGTCCTAAGGATGGGCATGTGGCCACATGCTAGCAATTAAGATGTGAGGGAAGATTTTCTGGAGCCTCCTTGAAAGGATCTTCATCTATTAAAATCCTCTATTCTTCCTCTCCCTTTCCACTTAAGAGGCTACCATTTGAAAACATGAGGTTTGGAGTTCATGCCACAATTTTGTGATGATAAGGCAAAGTTTTCTCCCAATGTCTTGACACGTTGAGCACTGAACCAGCATGGACTAGTCTACCTCTTAGCTCCTTGTTATGTGAGAAAGACAGACACCAATTGTTTAAGCCACCTTTAGTGGGGGTACTTTATTAGTTGTCGTTAATAGTGTATTACTAATACAGTGTGCTTCTATTTATTTGTGTATGTATATTTTAACATCGAATACAGACTTCCCAAGAGGATCAATTAAATCTATGCTTAACAAATTCTTGTGATAATTGCTTACTGGATTGGATTATAAAGTGTGGGTTATAAGTTGACATACATGTAAGTATTAGCTAAATGTAGATATCCATCATGAAATGTGGGGGGAAACTTGCACAGGTTTCAATAGAAGTAATCACTAATTAATGAATACACTCAACAAATATTTATCTGATGTATCTTGGTGGCAGGGCTATGTTAAGCACTGGAGAGATAGCTGTGGAAAAGACAGATATATTCCCCTCCTTCATGCTTACATTCTAGTGAGGCAGAGACAAAAGAAACATGTTTATTATTATCAAGGGGGAAGAAACAGAAAGATATGCAAAGAGTAATTATAGTGATATCCTCAAACAAGGTAGTCAGGGAAAGCTGAGACTAGGAGCATAAAAATCCAGGGGAGTGTTGATCAATCCAAAGGGATGCCATTTCCCAGCAGAGCAAAAATTAATAAACCCAATTATTGTGGGTTCAAGAGCATCTTAGTTTGTACTACCATAACAATTTGTGGTAGACCAAGTGGCTTAAACAACAAGTATTACTCTTGATTCTGGAGGTTCAAAGTCCAATATATGGTGTCAACATGGTCAGGTTGTTGGCAAAGGCACTGTTTCTGGTTATTTCCTCATATAGTTTTTCTTTGGTAAGTGCACTCAGAGAGCAATATGGTGTCTCTTTTTTTTTTTAATGAAGGTATTAATCCCACCATGGCGGCCACACCCTCATGAACTAATGTAGCCCCAATTACCTCCCAAAGCTCCCACCTCCAATATTATTACACTGGGGATTAGAGTTTCAGCTAATACATATTTAGGGGACACATTCAGTCCATAACAAAGGAATTGGGGGTTAAGCGAGGAAAAAAACATAAACACTAGAGGCAGTAACTATAAGTTTTATTGGGTGAAACTTGGAAAGGGTTGCCTAAGAGGGGATGTCCCTCACAGCAGGAATCTTTCCAAAACCTATAGTGTAGGGATCCTAGTCAAAAGAGGAGAAGAACTTGAGAATTCCCAGAGGATAGGCAAATCAGAGAAGAGGCTCAGGTGTATAGGTAATGTTGTTCAGCAGCACGACCCAGATTTGCTGGGTTAGAGAACTTGCCGCTTGGAGCTTTAAATATCAGGCCTATGTTATAATAGGTAACAGCTATAGGGTGACGTTTTTAGGGTATGCAAGAAGGCAATCTCTAAGTGACTGAAAATATACTTGTTTGAAGTGGAGAGCCTAACAAATGACCTAAGGACTGGAAAGAGAAGACCACCAAAATCCCAACTTTAGCAGAAGAATCCAAATCACCAAACTAAGAGCCCAAATACGGGACACAGAAGACAAAAATATCCTAGAAGACATCAACAAAACTAAAAGCTTGTTCTTTGAAAGAATTAACAAGATAGATGAACCCCCCCAGTCAGAATGACCAGGCAAAAGAGAGAAAAAGCCCAAATAAACACAATCAGAAATACAAAAGATCAAATTACAACTGACCCTGAAGAAATATGAAAGATTATCAGAGATTACAATGTACACCTATATGTAAACAAACTTGATAATATAAATGAACTGGAGGACTTTCTGAAATCACACAACCTCCCCAGGTTGAAACAAGAAGATATTGAGACACTAAATAGACCAATAACAACCCAGGAAATTGACGCTAACATACAAAAACTACCTGCTTTCCAGTAGAATTCTACAAAACGTACAAGGAGGAGCTGATACCAATCCTACTGAAAGTATTCAAGGCAATTGAGAAAGATGGAATTCTCCCCAAATCATTTTACGAAGCTAACATCACACTAATACCCAAACCGGGTAAAGATCCACCAAAAACGAGAACTACAGGCCAATATCCCTTATGAACATAGATGCAAAAATCCTAAACAAGATCCTAGCAAATTGGATACAAAAACACATCTCAAAAATCATTCACCATGACCAAGTAGGCTCCATCCCCAGGATGCCGGGCTGGTTCAACATTTGCAAGACCATAAATGTAATTAAATACATCAACAGAAGTAAAAAATAAGAACCACATGATTATCTCATTGGATGCAGAAAAAGCTTTTGATAAAATCCAGCACTCCTTCCTGATAAAAACCCTCAAACACCTAGGTAGAGAAGGAACATATCTCAAAATAGTAAGAGCCATTTATGAAAAACCCACAGCTAATATATTACTAAATGGACAGAAACTGGAAACATTTCCCCTGAAAACTGGAACAAGACAAAGCTGACCACTCTCACCCCTCTTATTCAACATTGTGTTGTAAGTACTAGCTAGAGCAATTAGACAGGAGTAGGAAATCAGGATAATTCAAATAGGGAAAGAGGAAATCAAGTTATCTCGCTTTGCTGATGATATGATCCTATACCTTGAAAATCCAAGAGAATCTGTCAAAAACCTCCTTGCACTGATAAAGGACTTTGGCAAGTTCTCAGGGTAAAAAATAAATGTGCAAAAGACAGTTGCATTCCTATACACCAACAAGCAGGCAGATACCCAAATTAAAAGCACAGTCCCATTCACAATAGCCAAAAAAAGATGAAGTACCTCAGCGTATTCCTAACCAGAGAGTAGAAGACCTTTACAACGAGAACTACAAAACACTGCTCAAAGAAATCCAAGAAGACACAAACAAATGGAAAAATATTCCATGCTCATGCATAGGAAGAATCAATTGTTAAGATGTCCAGCCTACCAAAGGCAATCTATAGGCAATACTCATTAAGTTACCAACATCATTCTTCTCAGACTTGGAAATGACAATACAGAAATTCATGTGGAAACATAAATGACCATGAATAGCCAAAACAATCCTTAGCAAAAGAAACCAAGCAGAAGGTATCACACTTACAGACTTCAAACTGTACTATAAGTCTACAGCAATCAAAACAGCCTGATATTGTACAAGAGCAGGCATATAGACTGATGGAACAGGATAGAGATTCCAGGAAGCAGAGCCTCAATTTCTCAACCAACTCATCTTTGACAAAGCTTCCAATAACAACCACTGGAGAGAGGAGAACCTATTCAGTCAGTTCTGGGAAAACTGACTGATCAAATGCAGAATATTGAAACAGGATTCCTACCTATCACCATACACAAAAGTTAATTCTAAATGGATCAAAGACCTAAGTGTAAAACCTCAAACTATTAGAATCTTAGGAAACAGAGAAGACACCCTTATGGAAATTGGAACTGGCAACCAATTCCTATTCAGAGTCCTAAATGCCCTTACCTTAGGAAATAAGATAGACAAGTGGGACCTCGTTAAACTGATAAGCTTCTGCAAAGCAAAAGAAACCATCATGAGAGCAGGGAGACAGCCCACGGAATGGGAAAAAGTATTTGGCAACTGCATATCTGACAAGGGCCTGACATCTAGGATCTGCAAGGAACTCAAACGTGCCGAAAGGAAAAAAAACCAAACAGCCCCACTAAAAAGTGGGAGAAAGACATGAATAGACACTTCTCAAAAGAAGATATATGGACACATGAAATAGACACATGAAAAAGTGCTCAGCCTCACTCATCATCAGAGAAATGCAAAACAAAACTACACTGAGATACCAGTTAACCCCAGTAAGAATGACCATCTTTAATAAAACAAATAACAGATGCTAGCAAGTATGCATAGAGAAAGGAACTCTTCTACACTGCTGGTGGGAATATAAACTAGTGCATCCTCTTTGGAAGACAGTGTGGTGATGTGTGAAAGAACTAGAAATTGACCTTTCATATGACCCAGCAATTACCCTATCGGGAATATACCCAGAGGAACTCAAATCATTCTACACGTATGTTTGCTTCAGCTCTATTCACAATAGCAAAAACATGGAACCAACCATGTTGCCCATCAAAGCTGGACTAGACAAAAAAAATGTGATACATATACACAATGGAATATTACGCAGCCATAAAGAAGGACAAACACATGGACTTTGCAGTAGCTTGAATGAATTTAGAGTCGATTATACTCAGTAATCTATCACAGAAACAAAGAACAGAGTTCCACACATTCTCACTCATAAGCAGACCTTGAATAATTTTCATACTATAAGAAAGCAATTGGCAGTAGTGGGAAACTGTCAGGGGAGCGGGGGATGGGACTGGTAGTTGAGGGAAACTGCTAGGGGAGGGAGGGGCATACCTCATCAACAGGAGTACCTGCAAATTAACAATTGGACCCCACATCTTTAGAATAAAAAAAATAAAAACTTCCAGTAAAACAAACAAATACAAATACACATACAAACACACACACACACACACACACTTGTTTTTTGTGCTTTTTTTTGATGTGGAATCTTTCTCTGTCATCCAACCTTGAGTGTAGTGGCGTGCTGATGGCCACAGCAGCCTCGACCTGCTAGCAATCCTTTCACCTCAGTCTTCCAAATTATGGGAACCACAGGAGTGCACCACTACGTCCAGCAATTTTTTTTATTTATTGTAGAAACAAGGTCTCGTCAAATTTCCCAAGTTGTTCTCAAGTCTATGGGCTCAGGTAAACCTCTCATCTCTGCCTCCCAAAGTGTTGGGATTGCAGGCATGAGCCACCATGCCTGACCTGTGTGGTGTGAGGTATTTTTTAAATAACTGGAAACATAAAATTTTTAATTTGGTGACAGCACACTTTTGTGCTAACATCTCCACCATTGGTGAAGGAATAGACAACTTAGGGGCCAATACACAGAGGCCATCCTTAGCTCACTTATATAACACCAATTTATTGTTTCCAGTTCAGGCCTGGTAAACAATAACCAACACTTGCTATATAGATTTGGAATAAGCCCAAGCATGCCTTAGGAAATAGTGTTTATCAACTAAAGAGAGAAAGTCCTGAAAACTTTCCTGATTATACCAGGAAACAAGGTGAAGAAAGAGAAACATAAAATTGGTTAGATTCTCAAGTTTCCTTTTTAACTGTTAAGGAACATGACAAACCAAATGGAAGTCAGGCACCTTTTATATTCAGATATAGCAAGAACAGCATGTTTAAAGGAACAACTGTTAAATTTACAAAGTAGTTTTAGGAAGATTCTCAGAGAATTTCACTTTTAATTAAGGCCTGAGAACTTAGGAACAATAGTAATGAAGAAGATACTTTATTCAAGTGATTCTACTCAACACATGGAGAATATTATCAATGAGAAAGTGAGACTAAGAGGAGCTTATGACCTGTCCAAGGTTACATTGCTAATTGGTGATAGCCTGAAATCCACTCCTTGGGTTCACAGTCCAAGGCTCTTCCCTTATATTAATTAAGGTGTTTCCCAGCAAGCCTCAGTTGATTATATTGAATGATCCAATAGTTTCTGGGTTTATTAGAGAGATGACAGTCCACAAGGTGCTTTTTCTGCGTTGTATATCTTTCTAAAAATAGACTTTAGATATTTGACTTCTGTGGGATTGTTTTCCAAAGCTAACAATTAATATAGAGGGAATACTGGTAAGACGATGACAGAATTGCTAAGGGTGTGGAGAATCCTTGCAAGGGCACGGAGGCGTTCAGGAGGGTGAGCCAAAGTCCGTCAGAGGGGCAACTCAGGCTGAAGCACTTGGGGCTTACCTCCAAAGGTGGCTGCAACCCACCACTGCTCTGCGATCAGAGCCCACAATCAGCAGGATCATCTGCCATTCTCAGGGGTTTCTCAGGAGGAGGCAGCAGAGATCAACTGCTCCCTGGCACCTGGCATGTGGCCCATGCCACCATCTGTGGCAGCATGCCAGGCACCGGCAGCAGGAACTGTGGAGAAGGTGTGCAGAGGAAATCTGGAGCTGAACCCCATTACCAGCAAGGTGATGACAACTGCTGCCATTTTTTCTGTCCCAGGATGGGGCAGAGACCTGTGTTGGTCTACTAAACTCTGATCAGCCTCCAACCTGAGACCCGGAGGCAATCTCCACATCCCTTTGGGATCCACCATCCCCGAGAGAGGAAAATTTAGGAGTGGACATGGAGAGACAGATGCCCCACCCCCATGCTGGACCAGGCATGGACAGGTCTGATCCGAGTGGGAGACTTGGCAGCAGCAGCAGTAGCAGACAAGGTGGGTGGGTGTGTCTGCATATTTTCATTCTTTTCTCCCTTCATCTTTCATCTCCCCTCTTCCTTTTTCTATTCTTTTCCTTTTCCTTATCTCCTTCTGCTTTCAGGGGCATACACATGCCTCCCTCACTTGAACAGTTTGTAAGGTGGAGGGAAGTGGGTTCCAGGGAGTCCATACAACAGTCAGCGGATACTGTGATCTGCAGATAGCTTCTGAACCATAACTCTCCCCATCATATCTTAATGAAATCTCAAAACTGCAAAAAGCACACCCCCTTCACCACTCTGGCTTCAAAACTGAACACATCCAGAGGATCTACATAAGAACAGGGGATTGAGCAAACAGACGTGAAAGCTATCCCCTCTATAACTGAGCAATGGAATTAAAGAAGGGGGAAAAGGGGTAGGAAAACTGTCACAAATGAAGACAAACCAAAGGAAGAGCACAGGACCCATTCAGACTCCTGGAAAGACAGCACCTGAGAATACAGACTTTGGAATGCAAACAATGAAGAGCCCCCAGAATGACTGGTCTCAAACCACAAACCCAGCTATCAAGATATTAATAGAGAGAATGACTAAAAATGGGGAGAGACAAGAGGAAAGAATGGAGTTGATAACTGAGATGATGGCATGAAAGAATATAGTCAAAGAAATAAATAACAAGCAGACAGGCATGGAAAGCACAATTAATCAAGCAGAAGAAAGAATCTCAGAACTTGAGGACCAAAATATGGAACTAATGCAAACTGTTTATAAAAAATAAGCTTTAAAAGACAGAACAAAGCCTCCAAGAGAGATACGATTATATTAAGATGCTGGACCTACACTAAACTGGCATTCCTGAAGCAGATAGAGAGACAGAGACCACCCTGGAACAAACATTCTATGAAATTATTCAAGAAAACTTCCCTCATCTGATCAGAGATATGAACATTCAAACACAAGAGAGTCAGAAAAACCCTGCAAGACATCAGATGAGAAGACCAACTCCTAGACACATAGTAATTCACTTACAGAAAGTAAGTATAAAGGAAAAAAATCCTAGAGGCAGCAACAGAGAAAAGTTAGACTACCTACCCAGGAAGACCAATTAGAATAGCAGCAAACTTACCTACAGAAACACTACAGGCTAGAAGAGACAGGAGTCCAATCTTCAAAGTTCTCAAAGATAAGCAATTCCAACCAAGAATCTCCTATCCAGCTAAGCTAAAGTTCATCAGCGATGGAGAATTAAAATTCTTCCCAGACATTCAATCCCTAAGAGTTAATGCCACCTCCAGACAAGTTCTATAAGAAACACTTAAGAAAGTATTAAGTGCAGAAGAAAGAAAAAAAAGAAGAATCATGCTCTTTCCAAGAATGCAGGAAAAAGCTTTAAAACACACACATATATCAACCCCAAAATCAAATGAAAACCAACAAACAAATAAACAAATGAACAATAACAAACTCTATGAGAACCTCATGACAGGAATAAACTCTCACTCACATCTCAATAATTAGCCAGAATGTGAATGGACTAAATGCACCACTGAAAAGACATAGAATGACAAACTGGGTTTTAAAAAATGATGCAACAATATGCTATCTACAGGACACTCATCTCACCAGATTTTCAGGTGAACAAAACACAAAAGAAAGCAGAAACTGTGGATTCGATTTTTTTTTTATGTGGTGCATATACATGATGGAATATTATGCCCCATAAATAAGGACAAAATTATGAACTTTGCAGCAACTTGGATGAATTTAGAGTCTATAATTCTCAGTGATCTATCACAGAGACAAAGAACTGAGTATCACATGTTCTTACTCATAAACAAATCCTTTACAATTATCATAATACTGAAAAAAATGATTGGCAGTGATAGAAAACTGCCAGGGTAGGGAGAAGTAGGTGCATTTCGTCAATAAGGGTAACTGATCACAAACCAGGTGAGGTGGGGACCAAAGTGAGGCCCAATCTTTACCTGTGCAATGACCATTTGTTGTATACCTTATCCTGAATTGTACCCCACATCCTTAAAATAAAAAAATTAAAAGTAAACAATTAATATAGAGTTGATTAAAGAATCATGGCTACATTTTCAGACATTTTCTGTAAATATCCATTTTCTAAAATATCCATTTTTCAGAAGCAAGATTAGCTCAATTAATAGCTATTGGACATACAGATGCCCTGTGGTGGGGCAGAGGGTTGGCACTTAATGGCAAAATAGAGTTCATACACTTAGCCTGAGGATCTGGGACTAAGTACTATGTAAAGAACAGCTAGAGTACATGTTTCATGTATCAATTTTCTTGTGAACATGAATGAGCTCAATGTAGACCATAAGACAATTCTCCATCCTAAAAAAATGAATGGACTAAATGCACCATTGAAAAGACATAGAATGACAAACTGGGTAAAAAAAAAAATGGTGTAGGAATATGCTGTCTACAGGAGACTTGTCTCACCATATTTTCAGGTGAACAAAACACAAAAGAAAGCAGAAGTTGTGGACTAGATTTTTTTTAAGTGTGGTACATATACATGATGGAATATTATGCCTCCATAATATTTTAATCCTTAAAAACAGATCTAAGCAGAATTTTATTGGAAGAATGTATCAATCTCCCCTTCTTACTAGAGCAGAACTTCCATTTGAAAAGTTTGCTTCATTTTTACTGTTTTAGACACATGAATCTCATACTGAGACCTTGGTCACAAGACAGGGCAGGTCCTTCTGCAACCAAGTCCAAACTCATTTACCTTACTATGTGATAGTCAATAAGTTGAGATATAACAGTTGGAACAACAAAAGTGAATTTATTTTGGAGAGCCAGCAAACCAAAAAGACTGTGGACTAATGTCCTAAAGAACCATCTTAGAATTATGTGAGCTTTGACTTGCCTTTTATATTTGGGTAAGGGGTAAAAAGGAGGCAGTCATCTGGGTGCCAGAAAGAGTCAGGGAGAGATTTGTGAACCTTCTGTGTCCTGTGTTATGGTCTCTCATGTGATTATAGCCAAACCTTCTTATGTCTACACACCTTTAAGAAAACATAGCAAGTTATTTACATACCTCCTCAATTCCCCTTTAATCCCAGAGTCAATTTCAAAAACGACATGAATGCTGTTTTTGCGCCTTATCTCAGTGTTCTAAAATTATCCTAGCCTCTATGCATAAATGGGTAAAGGACCCTTAAACAAAAACAGAGTTAGTTATGCTAGTTCATTTTCTGTTTCACTGTTATACTTCCACTCTAAATCTCAATCACAGCTGATCAGTTATAGTAATTCTGGCAGCCATAGAGATAAATCCCCAATATTTTTAATCTTAGAACAAAATAATTTACTCTAGTAAATCTAATAGAGTATGCAGTGGGTGGTCTTTCATAAAGAGATACAGCAATCCAGGATCCTTCCTTCCACATCACCAAAGGTTTTCTGTAAAGGAGAGCTAGCAGTATTTTAGGTTTCATGGGCCAGTTTCTGTTGCAACTACTCAAATCTGCTGGTGTAGTTTGAAGGCAGCCATAAACAATACCTAAACTAATAAGCAAGACTATGTTCCAGGGCATGTTTATTTATAAAGGCGGGTGGTAGATCGGATCTGTCCCATAGGCTTTAGTTTACCAGGCACCCCCCTAGAATCTCAGATTGCTTTCTTTCTTTCACACTGACAAGGAAAGAGACAACATAGATCAACTCTCTCTCTCTCTCTCTCTCTCTCTCTCTCTCTCTGTGTGTGTGTGTGTGTGTGTGTGTGTGTGTGTGCATTCATGCGTGCATGTGCACACGCATACACCAGGTCTTTGTGGACAAGGCCTGAAAAAGGCAGACATAACTTGGCCTGACTTCAGTCACATGAGCACTCAAAGCAAAAGTAGAAAAAGTAGCCTCCATATATGACAAGAGATAGAAGTAATGAGATTGTTAACACATAGCAATCCTTTCAAGGTCCACCCTTCTGGTCACCAGATATCTATTTTGTCTTTCCTCTTATCTATAGAGCACGCACACCAAACTCCTCTCCCCTCCGCTAAGAGGCACTTCCAAAATCACGTGAAGTCACTGTGCCCAGTTTGGAAGAAGACTCTCCCCCTTTGAGGTAGTCTTTCTATCAGGTCCAAAGATGGCTCCAGGTAGCCGGCAGCTGGGATATGAACCAATCAATGATTTAAGAATCTAATTCCAAGAAATCTGCCCACCCTCCCACAAACGTCCAATATACAATGGTGAGGCAGGAGCAGGATAATTATAATGAAGTCTTCCGCGCAAAACAAGAGAGACTGTAAGGCACATAGCAGCCACTGATCAATCGGAAAAAATGCAGTCCTGATGGGCAGCCACTATGAAGTTCCCCACCCCTGGGAGCTGGGAAGTACCTGCTTACACACTGACTCTGCTCTCTGAAAGGGATCATTTGTCCTTTACTTTCCATGCCACAGATGCTACCTTCTGAGAGCTTCTTCCTTGTTCATTAACCTTCAAGGCTACATCTGCAACAGGCATTTGAGGCACTATAGCTTTTTTAAAGTCCACCCCCTGTCAAGGTTGCTTTATGATCTCTAAATAATTGCAAACAGAAGTTTCATACTTCCTTAGGCAACAGATTCCCTCCAAAATTGTTCAGAACAGATGCCATTTCTGACTGGAAGTACCAATAACCACACTCAAAATTATTTGTCGGACATAGTTATCAAATCTGTCCTACTTCTTAGCTTCTTTACTCCATGTCCCTCCTCCTCTCTTACTGTAGCTACATTGAGGCTACCTGATACAATAGAATTTGGCAGGATGGTAGCACAGTTAATCTGTTACTGCGTTTAACAGAGAAGACTTACTTATCTTTATCTTTTTTAAAATTTAATTTATTTTTTAAATGTTTTAAAATTTATTTTATTTTAAAGATGCAAGGTACAAGTCAGGATTAGGTACGCAAGTGATCACCATACAGATAAAATTTGGGTCTACCTTTGCCTGGTTTGAGATCAGGTACCTTTATTAATGTTATGTGCCCACCTCTCCCCTGGCAGTTTCCAACTACTGCCAATTCCTTTCTTACAGTATCATGGTAAATGGCCAGGATCCACTTATGAGCGAAATCATTTTCAATTGTTTTAGTCCTAAATCTTACTGTTCAGAGTCCAGAAAGAGTTGACCTCTCTAACCTGTAAGACCGATGAAATCTAGAATTTCTCCATTCCCTTGATTCTCTATTAAGAACTGCCCAAACCTTTCATTATCTCTTTATTATGATAATTTTCTCAAAATAGCCAATAGCAGTCAACATAATGACAGTGACTCTTGCTTCTACTAGAGCTACAGGGCTCTAAACATATATGTATATGTTTTTCAATTTGTCAAAGTTGATATTTATATCAAATATTTGGGTATGCCACAACAGAGCTCTTTGCCTTCTTAGGTAGCTATATGTCTTTTTTGTTTCTAGCCACCTGACTACCAAGCCAATAATTCATATTTTGACTTTTTGCATGACAACATTCTGTTCTAGTACCTCCTGAGGTAAGGGATAATCTTAGTGGATCCATAAAAATGTATTTCTCCCTCATCTGTAATCCAGTCGTGTGCTCAATAAGCAACCTTCCATGCAGATAATTTCTCCTATCTTGTATCTCCATTGTCACCTGGGACCAGGAAGTCTAATCTCCTAACCCAGAGGTAAGGGAAAGAGAAAGACATGGGTATGCTAGACTTGCAAGTACGCACATTCTACCCACATTCCAGATGCCAGAACTCAGTCATCTGCTGGTACTTGCTATGTACCAGGAGATAAAGGAAATGAGTCTTGATAAACACATAGTGGTCTCTGTTAAACACAGCTCTAACATTGCTCCCATTGTTTATTTACAAGAATATAGATTACATTATCCTATTAGACAAAAATCTCAATGAGCTTTCTAGGAGAAGACAGGTTGGGAGATTTGGGCATCAGAAATCAATAATTTTAAGTATATAACCTTGCAATCTTAGAGTTGGCAGGGAGAACCTCAAAGATCAGTCAGTCTGACTATGTCATAGAACAGATTAATAAACTGAAGCTCATATGAGCATAATGAATCAATGGTAAGCAAGGGACTAGAACACTAGTCTCCTCCCACTCAGGCCAGCCCTGCGTTAATTCTTCCTAAATCTGTAAACTTGATATATGCTGATAAACCCAAACGGGAATTTTTTCTTAATTTTACATATAGATACTGGTAATAAAATCCAACTAAAAGACAAATAAAACCCTTAAGTTAAAATTTCAGTAGAAACACGGTGGTTTGTGTGGTCTTAAATGAAATATTTTTTACTCCAAATATGGGATAAATTTGGTCTGAATGTTGTTTCTTAGACTTTTTCAGGTTGTTTGAACCTAGGAGATCAATCAGAACAAAGCAGAGAAGAGCTATCACTTTTGTAAAATGAAACAAAATTGAAACAGACAAATACTTGCACAAGCTTCAGGAGGCAGCAAGGGTTGATGAGCAGAACACAGACAAATTGTTGAAAGAAATAGGAATCAGTTATACTCTTTCACTGTGAGCTTTTGTCCTTGGGATAGGTGATTATCCTATTCAAATCTAGAAATAATGGTTCCTTCTCTGCCTCATTTCCGGGGTTGTGATCAGGACAAAATGAGATCATGTATACAAAAAAGTAATTTGCAGGCTGAAAATCAATGTTAAAAAAGAATATTGTTATTATCCTCAAATAATCAGTAACAAATCTTTGATAGCCCATAATATTCACTAAAATCTACTATAATCTATGTGTTCCTAAGAGAACAATGTGAGCATAGGCAACTTGCTAAATTAATTGTTACTCTGTTTCATTATTATTGTTTGCAGTAAAACTGCACATAGACTAAATTCTCAATGCTTTCTTTACTTTTACAATTATGGGAAACATGATCATCAAAAATTAGAAGTACAAAACTACTTTTAGAAAGGCATTTACAAAATGCAAAATGCAGTGAGCTGTTATTTATTTTAAAAACTAAGAAGGCCAATTAAATAGTAATGAATTGATAATTAGAAAACTCATTTAAGAATGGAGTCTTGGTAAAGCCCAAAACAGAACTGAAGAAAGAAATAATTGACTACAGATGTCCAAGAGTCAGAAAGGGAGGTGAAAATAACCTGACATAAAAGGTCAAAAACTTCTGGAATCTCAGTTCTATTCCACTGGTCTATATGCCTGTTCTTGTACCAATACCAGACTGTTTTGATTATTGTAGCATTATAATAAAGTTTAAAGTCTGGGAGTGTGATACCTCTTGCTTTGTTTTTGTTTTTGTTTTTTTCTGAGGATTGCTTTGGCTATTTGGAGTCATTAATGTTTCCATATGAATTCCTGTATTGTTGTTTGTAGGTCTGAGAAGAATGCTGCTGGTAATTTAATGGGTATTGTGTTCAATCTCTAGATTTCCTTAGGTAGAATGGACATCTTAACAATGTTGATTCTTCCAATCCATGAGCATGGAATATTTTTTCACTTGATTTTGACATCTTTGATTTCTTTGAGCAGTGTTTTGTAGTTTTCATTGTAAAGGTCTTTCGTGTCTCTGGTTAGGAAGGTGCCAAAGTACTTCATTTTTTTGTGGCTATTGTGAATGGAATTGTGCTTTTTATTTGGGTTTCTGTTTGTTTATTATTGGTGTATAGAAATGTGATTGTCTTTTACACATTTATTTTATACCCTGAGACTTTGCCAAAGTCCTTTATTAGTGCAAGGAGGTTTTTGACAGATGCTCTTGGGTTTTCAAGGTACACAATCATATCATCTGCAAAGAGAGATAACTTGACTTCCTCTTTTGGATACCCCTGATTGCCTTCTCTTCTCTGATTGCTCTAGCCAGGACTTCCAATACTATGTTGAACAGGAAGGTTGAGAGTGGACACCCTTGTCTTGTTCCAGTTTTCAGGGGAAATAATTCCAATTTCTGTCTGTTTAGCATTATGCTGGCTGTGGGTTTCTCATAGATGGCTCTTCCTATTTTGAGATATGTTCCAACTACGCCTAGATGTTCAAGGGTTTTTATCAAGAAGTGGTGCTAGATTTTACCAAAAGTTTTTTCTGCATCTAATGATATAATCATGTGGTTTTCATCTTTACGTCTCATCTTCAACAAAGCTTCCACCACCAGCCACTGGAGAGAGGAGAACCTATTCAGTAAATGGTGCTAGGAAAACTGGCTGACCACATACAGAAGATTAAAACAGGACCCCTACCTATCCCCATACACAAAGATCAACTCTAAATGGATCAAAGACCTAAACATAAAACCTCAAACTGTAAGGATCTTAGAAAATGCAGGAGACACCCTTATGGAAATTGGAACTGGCAACCAGTTCCTGATCAACACCCCAAGTGCCAATGCCATAAGAAATAAGATAGACAAGTGGGAACTCACCAAACTGACAAATTTCTGCAAAGCCAAAGAAAACCATCAAGGGAGCAGGGAGACAGCCCACAAACTGGGAAAAAATATTTGGCAACTCTATGTCTGAAAAAGGCCTAACAGCTAGAATTTACAAGGAACTCAAACGTGCTGAAAAGAAAAAAACAAACAGTCCCATTACAAAGTGGGCAAAAGATATGAACAGACACTTCTCAAAAGAAGACATGCGAGCAAGCAACATATACATGAAAAAATGTTCAGCCTCACTAGTCATTGAGGAGATGCAAATTAAAACTACCCTGAGATACCACCTAACTCCAGTCAGAATCGCCATCATCAATAATTCAAAAAATAACAGATGCTGGAGAGGATGTGGCGAAAAGGGAACACTTCTACACTATTGGTGGGAGTGGAGTGCAAACTAGTGCAGCCTCTGTGAAAAACAGTGTGGCAATTCCTAAAAGTTCTAAAAATCAACCTTCCATATAACCCCGCAATCCCCCTACTGGGAATATATCCAGAAGAACTCAAATCACTCTATAAAAAAGATTCCTGCACACGTATGTTTATCACAGCCTTGTTCACACTAGCAAGAACATGGAACCAACCATGCTGCCCATCGAAAGAGGACTGGATGAAGAAATTTGGTATATATGCAATGGAATATTACACAGCCATAAAGAAAAACAAAATCATCAACTTCGCAGCAACCTGGATGGACTTAGAGTCTATAATACTGAGTGATCTTTCACAGAAACAAAGAACTGAGTATCACATGTTTTCACTCATAAATGAACCTTGAGCAACTATTGTAATACTATAAGAAAAGGATTGACAGTAGCGGGAAACTGCCAGGGCATGGGGAGGTGGGGAGGTGGGATTGGCAGTCGTGGGAAACTGCCTGGGGAAGCGCGGGCACATCTCATCGACAAGGGTACCTGCACAATGAATATTTGTATACCTAACCCTGAATTGTATCCACATTTTTAAAATAAAAAATTTAAAGGTTAAAAAAAAATAAGAACCGGAAATAAGTGAACTTCAGATTGGAAAGGAAACAAATAAAACTGTATTTATTCACCCAAAAAAAAAGGTCAAACACAATAGTGGGTAAAATTTTAAAAGTATATTTAAGTTAATAGTAGCAATTTCTTTGATTGAGAAATCTATTGGTATATAAAACAGTCCTTCTTGAGAATTGCTCTATGTAACTGTAGATTGGATTTCTTGTTTTCAGTACATGGTTTAAAAATATTTAAAAGAGCATTCTGGATAGCTGGTCTTCACTACGGGAGGGGAAGTTTACATTGTTTTAACTACCTTCAGCCTTTACTGGAGATTTTACAATAAAGCATAATTTATGACGTAGAAATGTGAGTTCTAAAGCCTGACTCAGAAGAAGGGTTAATGGAGAAGAAACCCAACGCTGACAGGTCTCCTCACTATTATCCAGTAAGGCAACCCTCCTCGGCACCCCCATATTCCTTCCCCTAATCCTCTAATCCAAAACCCACCGAAGTTTTGGAATTTCTAGGTTCCTAACGTGGAAGAATACAGGGCCCTGATATCTTTTTGGATATAGACCTGAGTCTCTGCAGAGACCTCTGCTGGTGACCTATGGAGGCACCCTCTGAAACTGCACCTCCTTGAGTCAGGCTATTTTTGTTTCCAAGAAAGAAAGCTACAACTCAAAATAATTTTCAAGGTTAATGAAAAATTAGGGCCTCAATGAAATGGGAATAGCAACACATTGATGCATTTTTCTTCAAAAAAAAAAAAAAAAAAAAAGTAAGCCGGGCTCGGTGGCTCAGCCTGGAATCCCGCGCCTTTGGGAGGCTGAGGTGAGTGGATTGCCTGAGCCCGCGGGTTCGAGACCCACCTGGGCAGCGAGACCTCATCTCTACAATAAATCAAAAAATCAGCCGGGCATGGTAGCACATGCCTGTAATTTCGGCTACACGGAAGGCTGAGGTGGAAGGATTGCTGGAGCCCAGCAGGCGAGGCTGCGGTGGCCGGGAGCGGCCACTGCACTCCAATCTGGGTGACCGAGTGAGACTCCAACTCAAAAAAAAAAAAAAAAAAAAAGTAGTGAAGGATCAAGTGGCATCATGAACACTTCCACCTAGTTCCCTAGTCACTGGTGGGCCCTCAATTGTCCGTTAGTCAGCCTCTCTGTGTGCTGATATAGCATATTGGGAGTCGTTTGTTAATTCCTTTTGATAATATTACTTGAAATTCAGAATGGCATTTTGGTATGACAATTATGGTTGCCAAAGCTACTAGAAAATAACGAGAGCCTCATGCCTGTTGCACCTCAATGATAAAGGAAAGACAGAGATGAAAACAAGCATACTGAGATAACAATTCCCTTTTCATCAGGGATTCAAACCAAAATGTTTCAGTTTGGCTTGATTTTTATTCAAAGGACATTCTGACATTTCGACTTTCTTCCAACTCAATGATCTGGAGGAAAAAACATACAGGGTTAGTTCTGACTCAAACCAGTTCACTTTTTTGGAAGAAAACTGACGCATTTAAAATGTAATGTAAGATTAATATTTGAGTTCAATTCAAGATTCAGCAAATTTATATAGTTCACTTCAATTTAATGTTTTATTCAAGTCTCTATTTTTCAGTTGCTCATTGATTCAGTTATTGCCCAAATAAGGAAAAATTATATATTGGCTAGTGCCAGAAAAATAGGGTCATTTCTTTAGTGACTTTGAAAGGTACCAAAAATCTCATTAGGGTCTAAATCTAGCTTAAATTTTGTTGTCACATGATTTTGAGTATATAAACCTACCTGTTTCTAGAAGCAATCCCACTAGGCATGGCAGCTCATGCCTGTAATCCTAACACTTTGGGAGGCTGAAGCAAGAGAAATGCTTGACTCCAGAAGTTTGAGATCAGCCTATACGACATAATGAGATCTTGTCTCTATAAAAAATTTAAAAATTTAGCCAGATGTCGTGGCCCAGCAATTCAGGGGGCTGAGGCAGAAGGATCATCTGAGCCCAGAAGGTCGAGTCTGTGATGAGCCGTGATCATGTGCAACTGCTCTCTAGCCTCGGCAAGAGAGTGTGAGACCCTGACTCAAAAATAAATAAATAAATAAAAGTAATCTCTTTGAATAATACCCAGACAGCTTTATTATTAAATATCTCTTCCCTCCCCCTTCTTCCAGAAAAGTCAAAAAAAGTCTAAGTCATCTTTTCTAGAGAATTCTAAATTAGAAAATTCTAACTCTTTATTCTTTTTTATCAATTAGGGTTATGAATAGTAATTTTCTAAATTTTATAAAGAGTGATATATATAGCAATTTGTCACACACACACATATGCATATGTAAAGGATGGTAGAGAGGAGGAGATTTCCTTTCACTGGAGACCAAGAGACAGAGAAGCGAACCTACAAAACCTGATTGATCCAATAGTTGGAAGTATCCAAGATTCTTTTCTGGATCAAAACCCACTGCTTAGAATGCATTATTCTGTAAGTACATTTGGCAGGATGAGTTATTGAGCTATTAATGTGTGATTTGTTTGAACGGAATTTTCTCTCCTCCATTCTAAGTAGGCTCCTCTCATAACTTTGAGACCAGTAGAAAGATTTTCTCCTGAAATGAGAACAGAGGGAGGAGATAGAATTGGAGAGGGGAAAATGGAAAAGCACTGTTGTAAATCCATAGAGTACCTTCTCTGAGCAATATCCCAGAGATGAGGCAAAGGGAAATGGCACCATGTCACACAACCCCAACTCACACTCACTGTCCCACCCCAGGACCCCATTTAGAAAGAAAGCAGCAGAACACAAAGCTTCAAGACACTGCAAACCTGTATTAGTCTCCCTATTGCTGCTATAACAAATTACTACAAACTCGGTAACTTGAAACACAAATGGATTATCAGTTCCAGAATTCAGAAATTTAAAGTGAGTTTCACTTGCTTAAAATCAAGGTTTTAATAGAAAAGGGAAGCATCATTCCTTCTGGAGGAGCTAGAAGAGAATCTATCTTCTTGTCTCTCTCCCTGCCTTTTCGAGCTATTAAAGGCCATCTTTATTCCTGGCTCATAGCTCCTTCATATTCAAAACTGGCAGCATAACATCCTCAATCCTCTGTCTCTGATCTCTGCTTCTCTTGTCACGCCTCCTTCTCTAGCTCTGACCCTCCTATTTCTCTTGTATAATGACCCTTGTGATTACATTGGGCCCATCTGGATAATCCAGACTTGTCAATCAGGCTATCAATTGTAATCATGATGATCTCCTCTAATCTCCGTACACTTTGTAAGTCATAGGATGCTTGCACAGCACTGAAAATGGAAGGAGGTCACATTAGTAACTGAGAACTGAGTTCAGAGTCAAAATTACCTTGATTTAAGAAAAACTTAAAACGTGACATTCCTCATTTGTGGGGTGATTTTTGTGCCTACAACTATATCCTTGTTAATTCACTCCCTGGAAGCGTTAACTCAGTCATCACCATTGAAGCTGCTCTATTATAATCACACTGGCAATTGGCAAATATCTACTACCTACCTACTACATGTGGAGCGTTGCACTAGGAACTGCAAATAATACAAAGGAAATAGAAAACAGGCATCTTTCAACAGGTACAAATACGTACAAAAAGTATAGATAAGACTACTTACGGGAAAAAGGAAGCTAATAAGAGAATGTAGCACACTGAAGTATATTTTACAAATAATAGGCTTTCCCAGACACCCAAATCCTTCCTATAGTTTATGCTTTCTGACAAGGTATTTTTACCCCAGAGAATTGCTTCACAGCATTTCTCATAAGAAACTCTATAAATGGAGTTTTGGGGTCAAAAAAGCTTAGGATTATATATACTTACCTCTCACATATAATTTTGGGAGCAGTGGCTCAGAGAAGTTCTACTCCAAAGAAATCATTTTCACTTTAACTCGGTGTTTTCAAACATATTTTTGCCTGTAACCCTTTTCCTCTTACTCTCACTATCATTCTTGTTTGGTAAATGCTGATTTAGTGAAATGGCAGCTCTTTTCTAGACTATTTATAAAGTATTTCTCTTTTAAAAAGCCAGCTTCAGGACTGCCTAGGAGTTGATTTAATGCATTTAATAGATGTTGACTATGCAAATATCTAGTAAGATGAATGCCCATCTCTCCCCATCTTTTATTTCCTGTATTTGTTGGTCTTATACCACATAAAACGAATCCTTTGAAACTCTATGGTTCAGTATCTTTAGTATTAAACATTTTGAAATATCTTTTGAAAGTCTGAGTAGACTGCATCCACTGTTCTTCTTTATTCAAGGTAGGTCTGGAGGTAGCATGTTATGGAAAGGTAGATGGTAGCCATTGTTTCTCAGCTCTGCCCTTCAGCAGCTTTGTGAATCCTTGCAAAGCCTGTGGCCTCCTAGCACTTAATATGCTCACTGGTAAAACAAGAGGATGAACTAGATGGTCTCCAAGGCTCCTTGTAGCTCGGTTATTTATCCACATTCTTTATCTAGATACTCATCCTCTCAAAGGATCTTAATATATTAGACAAGAGTGATTCATCTTAAAGAAGCCATACTGTCTTCCACCCCATCCCCATCCAATAAGTTGTGTGTTTGTGTTCAATGACTATCCTTTGTTGTAGATTCTACCAGATTTCCTGGTACTGTTGCAGAGGAAATATCTCTTCTTTGATGAGGTTTGTCATTTACTAAGTATTATGGATTGAATTGTGTCCCCCACCTCCAAAACTCTTATATTGAAGCTCTAACACCCAGCGTAACTGCACTTGGAGATAGGGTCTTTAAGAAGGTTAAAGTTAATTAAACAAAGTTATAGAGGTTCAGCCTTAACCCAATAGGACTTCATCCTTATGGGAAGAAAAAGAGAAACCAGGATGGGGCACGCACAGAGAAAGGACCATGTGAAGATGCACAAAAGGGACAGCCATCCACAAGCCAAGGAAAGAGGTTTTAGAAGAAACCAAAACCTGCTGACACCTTGATCTTGAACTTCTAGTTTCTAGAACTGTAAAAAAATTTTTTTCTTTTGTTTAAATCACCCAGTCTTAGTACAGTGTTATGGCAGCCTTAGCAAACTCATTAGCAAATATAATCTATATATAGCCACAAGACGTAAAAAGTAAAAATGTGTGACTGGATATGATCAAATGAAGATGTGCATACTTCGGTTTCAGGTGACGTCTCCTTGCTAGCTAGAGAAATTAATGTGGAGAAAATGGTTTATCCCATTCTCACCCATCCATGTGGTGATCAAATGGAGCATTTAGACCCTATGCATTAAACTCCAACAAGAGACTTTTTGGGCAGAGCACATAAAAAAGACAAAGAAAGAAGTAATACAATCCTCTCGTCCCATTTTCACAGCCCTGGTCTCAAGGTAGGCTGCCTACTGGGTCCGATGTTTTCCCTTGAGATGGATGTCGCTGGCAGTGACTATGATTTTAGTGATACCTTTTGAATTGGAGAGCTGTGAGACCCCTTCAAAAGTGGCTTACTTGAAAGAAAACCAGAATGGTCAATATGAGTCAGCATCACCTGAGCAAACAAGCCATGACTCTCAGAAGCCCCGTCCCCTATAGTGCCTCCCCCCTCCTGCCCTCCCAGCAAGACCCCACTGTCACATCCTTTGCCTGAAGCAAGGACTAAATTCACATCGATGTATTTTCCCTCAAAGATCTACTCAGAGCAACTGCTGTCTAATTATTATAGGTTTGGCTATATCATCTTGCACAGGGGAGAAATGGACAACTAAAACCTTGTTCCTACCCCCTCATGTTGTCTGTAATCCTTACCATCTCTGTAAGGGCTCCCTCCCTTTATAAGCATGCTCATACTGGCACTTGCATCTTTTACATCCAAGATTGGTAACCATCCCATCATTTAGGAAATTCCTCAGACAGTTCTAAGTAAGCAACCTCATAGTACCTAGTGGGAGGTATTGATTGTCTAGAGTAAGTGTTCCAGAATACATATGTAGATTTCACCTAAATTAACTTTAATTAAAAATTTACTATTTTCCGGGTACACTTCTAGCTTCTTTACAGGTTTACTGTCTTGAAATCGCACCATAATATTATAAGCTGATACCATTATATTACCCTTTTTACAGATAGAAATTTGAGGCACAGGAGGTTGAGTAATTTGCCCACGATCTCACAGGTAAGTGATAGGACTAGGATGTGGGCCTTGGCAGGCAGGCTTTTGAGCTTACACTTTGAACAACTATAATAGCTTTTCAGCTTTGCCACACAGTACAAAACGATGAACCTGAAAACAAAAATGGAAAATAATCAGTCTAAAAACACTAAAATGTATACATTTTACTCCAGAGGCAAGAGCCTTTGGTCTTCGCTTACAGAGTACTGGCAAATCAATATCAAGAGAGAAAGAATGAAAATTCTTTTTTTCTGTGATAGATCACTCAGTGTTATAGACTTTAAGTTCATCCAAGTTGCTGCAAAGTTCATATGTTTGTCCTTATTTATGGCTGCGTAATATTCCATCATGTATATGTACCACATATTTTTTATCAAGTCCACTACAGTTACATGTTTTTCCTATTAAGAATAATGCTGCAATAAGCATGCATGTGCAGGTATCCTTTTCATAGAGTGATTTGAGTTGCTCCAGGTATATTCCCAGAATGGGGATTGCTGGGTCGTATGGAAGGTCGATTTTTAGGTCTTTTGGGAATCACCACACTGTTTTCCACAGAGGTTGTACTAGTTTACACTCCCACCAACAGTGTACAAGTCTTCCCTTTTCGCTGCATCCTCTCCAGCATCTATTGTTTTCTGACTTATTGATGATGACCACCCTGGCTGGAGTTAGGTGGTATCTCAGTGTGGTTTTAATTTGCATTGCTTTGATGATTAGGGAGGCTGAGAACATTTTTTATGTATCTCTTGGCTGCTCGTATGTCTTCTTTTGAGAACTATCTATTCATATCGTTTGCCCACTTTTTAATAGGGCTGTTTGTTTTTTTCTTTTTGCCTTGTTTGAGTTCCTTGTAGATCCCAGATGTTAGGCCTTTATCAGATAGACAGCAAATATTTTGTCCCATTCTGTAGGCAGTCTCCCCGCTATCTTGATGGTTTCTTTTGCTTTGCAGAAGATTTTCAGTTTTATGAGGTCCCACTTGTCTATTTTATCTCTTATGGCATGGGCATTTGGGATTTTGATCAGGAATTTTTTGCCAGTTCCAATCTCCATAAGGGTCTCTCCTGTTTTCTAGTTTGAAGATGTTTAATGAGCAGGTTGGAAACCCTGTAAAGCCAATGGTGTTGCTCCAGTCCAAATGCCAGCAGGCCTGAGACCCAGAAAGAGCTGATGTTTCAGTTCAAGTCTGAATGCGGGAAATAATTGATGTCCCAGCTCAAGGCAATCAGTAGGTGGAATTTCCTCTTTACTCATTCTACTGATATAAATATTAATCTCACCCAGAAATATACTCATAGACATACCAAGAATAATGTTTGACCAAATGTTGGAGCACTCCCTGTGGCCCAGTAAAGTCACCACATAAAATTAGTCATCACTCCACTCTACTGTTCGCCTATGGCTTGTCTCCCTAAATGAGTTTCGAGAACTTGCCTCTTCTCTAGGCAACTGAAGCTAGAAAGACCTTCACCCGAGGGCATCAATCTGCATGAGTAATTAAAGCAAGGCCTTACCCTAGCAGAGAGCTATTAAATAGACTGCTCTCAAGGAGAATATGCTTCTTTGCAGCCTTCACCCCACTATACTCCAGACCATATCTCTAATTCCCTCCCCTCACAACCCCTGACCTATTACTTCTTGTTCCCTAACTCCTGCCCCTGTGTCTGTGACTCAGGTGCCAGTTCCCTACCAAGGATAAAATAACCAATTTATGTCTCCATACTACACATCTGTATTTAAACCTCCCCCGGTACCCTGTGAAATGGGCTTGTCAGAGTCTCTCCTTCCCAAGATTGGTACTCCAACGCCTACAGAAAATAAGTGGTAGAAAAATGGCTACATGTCTGCTCATGAATTGATAAAAATCCGATTGAGTTCCAGAAAGATTCTACTGAAAAAGCATTTGTGTAAGAGAAAACGATGGAACCATGCTGATATTAACAAAAACTTGTAAACTAAGAGTAGAACTAGAAGTAAACAAACATTATAGACATCTGTCAAGAAAACCTGGATCAGTGAGACCACTAGAGAGGCCGGCAAAATAATCTGGAAGAATGAATCATTTATTAACCACTCTCTTCTGAGATGTACTGCCCATGGAAATGGCTTGAAAAGTGTAATCCAGAATCACTCCATCTCTATGTTGAGGCAAGCTAGCGTAAGACACTAAATCCAGGAGCGTTGTAAGGGTAGGAGTGAGGAAGAGTAAAGATGAGAATGCAGTAAAGTGTGAATCAGGTAGTGAAAAGAGGGGCTTTGAGGTGAAGGAGACCTAATTTGATCCAATCAGCTGTGTAAATTCAGGTCAGTTATTTAACTTCTCTGTGCTCTGTTCATTACCTAAAAAACAGGAAAAGTAGAATGAGAAGCATATGCGTCCCAACACGCCAGCAAGAGAGAGACACATACTTTAATAAGGCTGTCCTGTCTTTGTCTCTAGCTGTTCCTTCACTATCCTTTTTACCACCCCCACTTGCCCCTAGCTCTTAGAAAAATGCCATTAAAATAGTAGCTACTTAAAAATGCTGGCTCCCTTTATTTTACAACCTTTATTGATAATGGATATTAAAACTATCAATCTGCTCTCATTTCTTTCACTCTGAGCAAACGTCATATCAACAGTATTCATTTCATAGGTTGTTGACCCACATGAGTACCTGTGCCCTTGATCGTGTTCCTCATTTCACACTTACCCCTCCCTCCTAACACACCTCTAGATTATACTTCTGATCTGATAGGCAGAGTTAGCATTCACAGCGAGATCAAAAGAAACCTGGGATCTGATTCTGGAACCTGAACCTCAAAGCCATCTTAGAGGTCTGTCAATGACAGTTAAATATGAAAGTAAGAACTTTTAATATAAGCTCCTTGAAAAGACAGGCTCTTCCTGTCACTTCATCAGTGGCTCCAACCTCCATTTAAGATCTAATGAATTTTGTAAATAAGGCATTTGAACCAAACAAATAGTGCTCTGCAAGTTTCTGGCTATGAATGTACCATGTGCAGCAAGCCTGAGTATCAGAAAGGCTGTTACCAGCCACAAGTAAGCAAAAACACAGTCCAAAGTTGCTTAAACTAAAGGTCAATTTATTGGCTACAAGTTCTGAGAGTCTAGACGTAAGATGAGCTTCAGGGTTGGCTTCATTGAGAATCCCTTTCTCTTTTCCCCTGCTATTCCCTTGACCCTCCTTTTATCAGTTTTATCCTTACACTACTAGTTCCCATATTCGTGCACAAAATCTTTGGAGATCAATTTCCAAAACCTTCCCATAAGAGCCCAAAAGGTAATTCACAGAAACCCCAGAAAACCTTGCTTCTCATTCTGTTGGCCTGAATTACTCCATATGATAATCCCTGAACCAATCACAGACAAAGGACATTACACCAATCATGCTAATGCCTGGAGCTGAAGGTTGCCTCACTTTTCCTGAGGCACAAGAGTGAGCTGTAAGTAGCTGAACAAAAACAAAATGGAAGAAAGAATATTTGAACACAAAGTTTGTAACAATAGAAAATGGCAAAATAAATTATTATAGGCATTCAACAATAAACACTTCAGCCTTCTTTTTATTTTACACAAACACATCTATTTCTGCTTGAATGAGAGTATAATTAAGAATTGGATTTATACTAATGTGGGATTTAACAATAGAGAAAAAGAAGATTTTTTTATAGCAAAAATACAAGACACCCAAATGGCTGACATCCTACAGTAATAGTTAGCTTGGGAGATTACACACATACCTCACTGCTTTTGTTATTTGTAATGTGCCTGGAACTCTCCTTTTGGAAATTTCACCTTTTGTTCTCTAAACTCTCAAGGTGAGTACATCAGTTCCCATGGGCTTAAATATCCCCTTTATGCTGCTGATTTGCACATTCCTCTTTCCAACCTAAAGCTATTTTCTGAGCTCCAGATTTTTATATCAAGTTGCTTATGTGACATGTCCTTCCAGGCATCTCAAACTTAACACATTCCAATAAAAGTACAACATTTCCCATGTCATATTTCCTCATCTCAACAAATAGTCTCAGTATCCAGACTGTTATTCAAGACAAAAACCTAGAACTAATCCTAATTTGGGAAGAAAGGAAGGTACAAACACACACACACACACACACACACACACACACACACACACGTAAACTAAAGAACGTAGTATCCCAGAGTGAGACACCGAAAAAACCTTGGCAATCATTTGCTCTACTACTACCCCTGCCTCATTTCCAGAAGAATAAAACTCAGTAGGAGGGATAACTTGCTCTCAGTTAAATAGTCAATGATCAGCAGAATGGTTACAGGAGCACAAGTATTCCTGGTTCCCAAACTAAACCTCTTTCCTTTCATTTTTAGTTGAGACATAATAATTTGTACATATTTATGGGATACAGAGTGATAGGATGATGCATGCATGCAATGTGTAATGACCAAATTAAGGTAATTAGCATATCTTTCATCTCAAATCGTTATCATTTCTTTATATTGTGAGCATTCATGGAACATTCAAAATCCTGTCTCCCAACTTTTCCACTAAATTTTTGTTAACCATATTTGCTCTGCAATACTAAAGACCACCAGAATGTGTGCCTCCCGTTTAGCTGTAACTTCATATCCATGAATCATCCTCTTCCTATCCGTTCCTCTACTCTCTATCAGTCCCTAATATCTACAGCTCTACTTTCCATTTCTATGAGCTTCATTATTTTCAGCTCCCACATATGAATGAGAACATATGATATTTATCTGTCTGGGCCTGATTAGTTCACTTAACATAATGCCCTGCATGCAGGCTTATCCATATTGCCACAAATTACGGGATTTGTACTCTTTTTTATGGCTAAAGAATATTCAAATTGTATATAAACTTTATATATATGATACAACATATATAATGGATATTATTATATATAAATCACATTTTCTTCATCCATTCGTCTGTTGCTGGACATTTAGGTTGAGTCCATGTCTTGGATATTGTGAATATATATTGTGTATATGCGGATTTGATTTCCTTTCCTTCGAATAAATACCCAGTTAGGGACATTTCTGGGTTGTAGGATAGTTCTTTTTTAAGTTTTTTGAGAAATCTCTATACTGTTTTCCATAATATCTGTGCTAATTTACATTTCTACTAACAGTGTATAGGAGTTTCCGTGTTTTCACATCCTCACTAGTATGTGTTATTTGTTGTCTTTTTTATGATAACCATTCTAACTGGGGTGAGGTGATATTTCATTTTGGTTTTAATTAGCATTTTCCTGATCGTTAATGCTGTTGAGCATTTTTTTAATATATTTGTTGGCCTTGTGTGTCTCTTTTATTTTTTTTTTTTATTTATTTGAGTTGGAGTCTCACTCTGTCGCCCAGACTGGAGTGCAGTGGCCGCTCCGGGCCACCGCAGCCTCAACCTGCTGAGCTCTGGCGATCCTTCCACCTCAGCCTTCCAAGTAGCTGGAACTACAGGCGCGCGCTACCACGACCGGCTAATTTTTTTGATTTATTGTAGCGATGAGGTCTCGCTTGCCCAGGCGGATCTCGAACCCACGGGCTCAGGCAATCCACTCACCTCAGCCTCCCAAAGGCGCGGGATTACAGGCTGAGCCACCAAGCCTGGCTTGTGTGTCTTTTTTTTTGAGAAATGTCTGATGAGATCCTTGGCCCATTGTCTAATCAGATTATTGTCTTTTTGCTATTGAGCTGTTTGATTTTCTTGTGTATTCTAGATGTTAGTCCCTTGTCAAATGGATAATTTGCAAATATTTTCTTCCATTCTGCAGGTTGTCTCTACACTCTGTTGATTGGATGTTTTTGGATGTTTAGGGGGTAATTTGCTTTGTTTTGGTCTTTTGTTTTTGTTTTTTGCTGTGCAAATCTTTTTAGTTTAATTTAGTCTCATTTGTCCTTTCTTTCTGGCTGCCTTTGCTTTTGAAATCTGACGTTTTCCCCCCCTAAACCAATGTTTTGAAGCATTTTATTTCAGTAGTTTCAATTCTTATTTTTAAATCTTTAATACATCTTGAGATAAGTTTTGTATATGGTGAGAGATAGGGATCTACCTTCATTCTTTTGCATATGGATATCCAGTTTTCTCAACACCATTTGTTGACAAGGGTGTCCTTTCCCCAATGTACTCTCTTGGTACCTTTGCAAAAAAATCGTTTGGCGGTAAATGTGTGAATTGATTTTGGGGCTGTATATTCTGTTTCATAGATCTATGTGTCTGTTTTTGTATCAATACCATGTTGTCTTGGTGAAAATGGCTTTGTAGTATATTTTGAAGTCAGGTAGTGGGATGCCTCCAGCTTTGGTCTTTTTGCTCAGGATTGCTTTGGTTCTTCAGGGTCTTTAATGGTTCCATATGTATTTTAGGATTGTTTTTTCTATTTCTGTGGAAAATGTCATTGATATTATTATAGGAATTGCATTGAATCAATTTCTTTGATTTCTTTGGGCAGTATGATCATTTTCACAATTTTAATTATTTTAATCCTTCAGTATGAGATAGCTTTCCTTTTTTTTCTTTTCAATTTCTTTCAACAGTGTTTTGTAGTTTTCATTAAGATATTCCACCTTCTAGGTTAAATTTATTCCTAGGTGGGTTTGTGGGTAGCTATTGTAAACAGAATTATTTTTTTTGAATTCTCTCTCAGCTAGTTCATTACTGGCATATAGAAATGCCACTGATTTTTGTATGTTAATTTTGTATCCTGCAAATTTACTGAATTTGTTTATCAGTTCCAAGAATTTTTGGTGGAGTCTTTGGGTTTTTCTATATACAAGATCGCATCATCTAAAAAAAGAGACAATCTGAGTTTCTCTTTTCCAGTTTGTCTGCCCTTTTTTCCCCTCTTGCCTAATTTCTCTGGCTAGGATATCAGGTATTATGTTATATAATACTGGTAAAAATAGGCATCTGGACTTGTTATAATTCTTAGAGGAAAAGCTTTCAGCTTTTCTGCATTCGGTATACTGTTAGCCATGGTTTGTAAATTGTGGCCTTTCTTGTACGGAGATTTTCCTTCTATGCCCAATTTGTTCAGTTTTTATCCATAAAAGGATGTTGTATTTTATCTAATACTTTTTCTGCATCTTTTGAAGTGATCGTGAAGATTTTGTTTTTCATTCTATTTTTTTGATTTTTCATATTTATTGATTTGCTTATGTTGAAGCATCTTGCATTCCTGGGATAAACCCCACTTGATAATGCTGTATTATATTTTTGATATGTTGTTTTATACAGATTTCAAGTATTTTGTTGAGGATTTTTGCATCTCTGTTCATCAAGCATATTGGCCTACAGTTTGCTGTTATTGTTGTTGTGTACTTGTCTAATTTTAATATCAGGGTAATGCTGGCCTAGTACAATGAGTTGGAAGAAATTTTCTCTTCCTTAATTTTTTGGAACGGTTTGAGAAGAATTGGTGTTAGTTCTTTAGAAGTTTGCTAGAATTGAACAGTATAGCTATCCAGTCCTAGGCTATTCTTTGATGGGGTTTTTATTACAGATTCAATCTTATTGTTACTGGTCTGTTCAGGCTTTCGGTTTCTTCCTGGTTAAATCTTGGTAGTTTACGTGTCCAAGAACTTAATCATTTCCTTCAAGTTTTCTGCTTTGTTGGTGTATAATTGTTCTCAACAGTCTCAAACAATCTTTAGTAATTCTATGATATCAATTGTATTGTCACTTCTTCCATTTCTGATTTTATTTATTAGAGTCGTCTCTCTTTTTTCCTTAGGCTAGCTAAAGAGTAGTCAATTTTATCTTTTAAAAAAATTAACTTTTTGTTTTGTTGATTCCTTATTTTTTAGCCTCTATTTTGTTTAGTTTTTTCTAATCTTTGTTATTTATTTTCTTCTATTTATTTGGGGATGGGTTTCATACTTGCCTTCTAGTTCCTTGAGGTGCATTGTTAGGTTGTTTATTTGAAATCTTTCTACTTTTAGGAAGCATTTACTTATTGTTATAATTCTCCTTCTTAGTACTGCTTTTGCTGTTTCCTGTAGGTTTTTGGTATGTTGTATTTCTGATTTTATTCATTTTAAGAATTTTTTTTAATTTCTTCATTGACCCAGTGGTTGTTCGGGACTATGTTATTTAATTTCCAGGTATTTGTAGTTTTAAGAGTTTCTCTTGTTCTTACTTTCTAGTTTTATTCCACTTTGATCTGAGAATATACTTAATATGACTCTGAGATTTTTATATTTGTTGAAATTTGTGTCTTAACACATGGCTTACCCTGGAGCATGTCCCATGTGCTGATGAGAATAATGTGCATTCTGGAGATGTTGAATGAATTAGTCTGTGAGTGTCTGTTAGGTTCATTTGGTGTACAGTGTAGTCTAAGTCTGATATTTCTGTGTTGATTTTCTGTCTAGATGATTTGCCCAATGCTGAAAGTGTGATATTGAAGTCCTTGCTATGACGTGAATATTTTTTCCCTCCAGAACTTTTATAGAAACTTAACCCACAATGTGGCAGTATTGAGAGGTGTAGTCTTTTAAGAGGTGATTGAGTTATAAGGGTACTGCCCTCATGAATGAATTAATATATTCATGTATTAATAATCCATTCATGGACTATTAGCTTTATAAGAAGAGGAAGAAAGACCTAAGCTAATATGTCTAGCCCCAACACCATGTGATACCCTGCTCACCCTCAATCTTTTGCAAAGAATCCCTACCAGCAAGAAGGCATTCCTCAGATTTAGTGCCTCAGCCTTGGATGTCCCTACCTCCAGAACTACAAGACATAAATTGCTTCTTTACAATTTACTCAGTTTCAGGTATTCCATTATAATCAACAAAAAACAAACTAAGTCTCTGACTCTTATAGTATTGAGGTTTATCTCTCTCTTTAATGCTAAAAACATTTGTTTTATTTATCTGAGTGTTCTAGTGCTGGATGCATACATGTATGCAATTGTTATATCCTCTTGCTGAATTGATTCCTTTATCATTATACAATGACCTTTTTAAATTTCTGTATTTATGCTTGGACTTACTCTATTTTGTCTGAAAAAGTATAGCTATTCCTGCATGCTTTCGGTTTCCATTTACATGGATTATCATTTTTCATTTCTTCACTTTCAGTTTAAGTGTGTCATTACAGGAGACATGAGTTTCTTATAGGCAATATATAGTTGGGTCTTTTCTTTAATCCATATAGTCAGTTCTAAGATGGAATCTCATCATGTTGCCCAGGCTAGTATGCAGTAGTTAGCCTGAGGCACAATCATAGAGCACTACAGCCTCAAACTCCTGGCACAAGCCATACTTCCTGCCTCAGCCTCCTGAGTAGCTGGAACTACAGGTCTGTGATACCACATCTGGCTCCTATACCTTTTAATTGGGATATTTAAACAGCTTACATTCAAGATTATTATTGAAAGGTAAGGACTTACTCCTGTCATATCATTAATCGATTTATGATTGTTTTAAAAATCTGTGTTACTTACTATCTTAATGGTTATTTTTGAGATTTGGTGATCTGTAATGATAACATTTGATTCCTTTCTCCTTCTCATTTGTGTATCTACACTACCAGTGAGTTTTATATGTATGTGTGTTTTCATGATGGTAGATAATGTCTTTTTCCATCCAGCTGTAGGACTCCTTCAAGTGTTTTTTGTTGTTGTTTTGTTTTGTTTTGTTTGGTAGAACCAGTCTATTGGTGATGAACTTCCTAAGGTTTTACTGGTCTTGAAAATAGTTTATTTCTCCTTCATTTCTGAAAGATAATTTTTCTGGGTATAGCATTCTTGACTGAAATTTTTTTTTTCCTTTCAGCACTTCAACTATATCATTCCATTCTCTCCTTGACTATTAGGGCTCTGCTGAGAAATTTACTGCTAGTCTTTTATATGTGACTTGATACTCTTGTTCTGCTGTCTTATAGAATCTTTCTATATCTTTGACTTTTGACAGTTTGAATATAATGTGCATTAGATAAAACCTTTCAGATTGAATCTATTTGAGGCTCTTTGAGCTTCCAGCATCTGCCATCAATATTTATTCCAATACTAGAGGAGATTTCAGCTATTATTTTATTAAGTATATTTTTTATGCCTTTTTCCATCTCTTCTGCTTCTGGAACTTTCATATTTGAAGAGTTGTTTGCTGAGGGTGCCCTAAGTATCACATTGGCTTTCTTCATTCTTTTTTATTCTTCTTTTTTTTAAGATGTGGGGTACAATGCAGGTTTAAGTATGCAAATATTGATTATGCAGGTACTCTTGTTGAAGAGGTGTGCCGCTCCCTCACCTAGCAGTTTCCCTAAACTGCCAATCCCACCCCCCATTCCCTGGCAGTTTCCCACTATTGTCAATCCTTTTCTTATAGTATTAAGACTATTATTCAGGGTCTGCTTATGAGTGAGAATGTATGGTACTCTGTTCTTTGTTTCTGTGATAGATCATTCAGTATGATCAACTCTAAATCCATCCAAGTTGCTGCGAAGTCCACGTTTGTCCTTCTTTATGGCTGCATGATATTCCATTGTGTATATGTATCACACTTTTTTAATCCAGTCCAGCTTCGATGGGCAGCATGGTTGGTTGCATATTTTTGCTGTTGTGAACAGAGCTGCAACAAGCATACATGTGCAGGTATCTTTTTTGTAGAATGATTTGAGTTCCTCCGGGTATTACCCCAATAGGGGAATTGCTGGGTCATACGGAAGGTCAGTTTCTGGTTCTTTAGGAAATTTCCACACTGTCTTCCAAAGAGACTGAACTAGTTTGCATTCCCACCAGCAGTGTAGAAGTGTTCCTTTTTCTCTGCATCCTAACCAGCCTCTGTTATTTGTTTTGTTAATGATGGCCATTCTCACTGGGGTTAGGTGATATCTCAATGTGGTTTCAATTTGCATTTCTCTGATGATGAGTGAGGCTGAGCACTTTTTCATGTGTCTGTTGCCACCCATATATCTTCTTTTGAGAAGTGCCTATTCACATCTTTTGCCCACTTTTTAATGGGGCTGTTTATTTTTTTCCTTTCATCACGTTTGTGTTCCTTGTAGATCCTAGATGTTAGGCCTTTGTCAGATATACAGTTGGCAAATATTTTTTTCCCATTCTGTGGGCTGTCTCCCTGCTCTCTTGACGGTTTCTTTTGCTTTGCAGAAGCTCATCATTTTGATGAGGTCCCACTTGTCTATCTTATTTCTTATGGTATGGGCAATTAGGGTCCTGATCAGGAACTGGTTGCCAGTTCCAATTTCCATAAGGGTGTCTCCTACATTTTCTAACATTCTTATAGTTTGAGGTTTTATGTTTAGGTCTTTGATCCATTCAAGTTAATTTTTTTGTATGGTGATAGGTAGCGATCATGTTCAATCTTCTGAATGTGATCAGCCAGTTTTCCCAGCACCATTGACTGAATAGGTTTTCCTCTCTCCAGTGTTGTTCTTGGAGGCTTTGTAAAAGATGAGTTGGTTGAGAAATTGAGAATTTGCTTCCAGAATCTCTATCCTGTTCCATTGGTCTGTATGCCTGTTCTTGTACCAATACCAGGCTGTTTTGATTACTATGGCCTTATTGTAAAGTTTGATGTCTGGAAGTGTGATACCTCCTGCTTTGTTTCTTTTGGTAAGGATTGTTTCGACTATTCATGGTCATTGAGTTTTCATATGCGTTTCTGTGTTGTCATTTCCAGATGAGAAGAATGATGTTGGTAATTTAATGGGTATTGTGCTGATTCTGTAGATTGCCTTTGGTCGGATGGACACCTTAATAATGTTGATTCTTCCTACCATGAGCATGAAATATTTTTTTCATTTGTTTTTGTCTTCCTGGATGTCTTTGAGCTGTATTTTGTAAACGTCTTTCATTTCTCTGGTCAGGAAGATTCTGAGGCATTTCATTATTTTTGTGGCCATTGTAAATGAGATTGTTCTTTTTATTTGGGTCTCTGCCTACCTGCTGTTGGTTTATAGGAATGCAACTGTCTTTTGCACATTTATTTTATACCCTGAGACTTTGCCACACTCCTTTATCTCTGCAAGGAGATTTTGACAGATTCTCTTGGATTTTCAAGGTGTAGGATCATATCATCAGCAATGAGGGATAATTTAATTTCCTCTTTTCCTATTTGGATATTCCTGATTTCCTTCTCTTGCCTAATTGCCCAAGTTAGGACTTCCAACACAATATTGAACAAGAGGCGTGAGAGTACGCAGCCTTGTCTTGTTTCACTTTTCAGTGGAAATGTTTCCAATTTCGGTTCATTTAGCAAGTTGTTTGCTATTAGTTTATCATAGATGGCACTTACTATTTTGAGGTATGTTCCCTCTATACCTAGGTGTTTGAAGGTTTTTAACAAGAAGGAATGCTGGATTTTATGAAAAGCTTTTTCTGCATCTATTTGTGTGGTTCTTGTTTTTACATTTGTTGATGTATTTAATTATATTTATGGTCTTGCAAATGTTGAACCAGCCCTGCATCCTGGGGTTGAAGCCTCCTTGGTCATGGTAGATTACTTTTGAGATGTGTTTTTGGATTCGATTTTCTAGGATCTTGTTGAGGATTGTTGCATCTAGTTCATAAGGGATATTAGCCTGTAGTTCTCTTTTTTTGTTGTTGTTGTTGTTGTTGGATTTTTACCCTGTTTGGGTATCATTGTGATGTTAGTTGCATAAAATGATCTTGGGGAGAATTCCATCTCAATTGCCTGGAATACTTTCAATAGGATTGGTGTGAGCTTCTCCTTGTACATTTTGTAGAATTCTGCTGGAAAGCCACCAGGTCCGGGCCTTTTTTTTTGTAGGTAGTTTCATATGACAGAGTCAATTTTCTTGGTGTTATTGGTCTATTTAGTGTCTCAGTGTCTTCTCATTTTAATCTGGGTAGGGTTTTTCTGTGGATGACAGAAAATCCACCATTTCATTTAGGTTATCAAGTTTGTTTCCTTATAGATGTGCATAGTGATCACTGATAATATTTTGTATTTCTTCGGGGTCAGTTGTTATTTGATATTTTGTATTTCTAATTTGTTTAATGGAATTTTCTCTGTTTTTCTTGGTCATTGGGACTAGGGGTCCATCAATCTTGTTAATTCTTTCAAAGAACCAGGTTTTGTTTTGTTGATGTTTTCTAGGTTATTTTTGTCTTCTATTCTATATTTGGGCCTTATTTTGGTGATTTGGATTCTTCTGCTAAAGTTAGGGTTTTGGTGGTCTTCTCTTTCCAGCTCCCTTAGGTGATTTGTTAGGCTCTCAACTTGTGATCTTTCCATTTTCTTGATGTGTACTCATAGAGATATAAATGCCCCTCTTTGAACTATTTTCATGGCATCCCAGAGGTTTTGGTAAGATGTTTCTTCATTTTCACTTGTTTCCAGGAATCTTTTAATTTCTTCTTTGATTTCAGTGTTAACCTAGTAGTTGTTCAGCTTTTTGCTGTTTAGTGTCCATGTCTTTGTGGACTTTGGGGAAATTTTGTTGGTGTTGATATTTATTTTTATTCTACTGTGGTCTGAGAAAGTGAATGGCAATATTTCAACCTGTGGAACTTGTTTATGCTTGATTGATGGCCAAGGATGTGATCAATCTTGGAGTATATTCTATGTGGTGATGAGTAGATTGTATATTCTACAGTTTGGGGGTAGAATAATCTACAGGTATCTATTACGTCCATTTGATCAAGTGTCAAGTTTAGGTTTGGAATCTCCTTTTTCATTTTTGCCTCAATGATCAATCTAGAGCTTTTAGTAGGGTATTCAAGTCCTCTCCTCTAAAGTGTTAGAGTCAGTATCTTTTTTTAGTTAACTTAGTAGTTGATTTATAAATGCTGGTGCTCCTGTGTTGGGTGCATATATGTTTAGGATGAATATTTCTTGTTGATGGATTTAATCTTTCATCATTATGTATTGTCCTTTTACCTTTTTTAATTTTTGATATCTTAAAGGTTGTTTTGTCTGATATTAAGATCACAACTCCTGCCTTTTTTTGTGATCCATCCTCTAACTTTGAGTCTGTGTGTATCCCTTGTGGCGAGGTGAGTTTCCTGAATGCAGCAAACCATTGGGTCATGGTTTCTCATCCAGTTTGCCATTCTGTGTCTTTTCAGTGGTGCATTTAGTCCATTCACTTTCAGGCTGATTGTTGAAATGTGATTGTTTATCCCTGTCATGTAGTTCTTACAAAGTTTTTTCTTTGTTTGCTTGCTTTCTTTTGGCTTTGGGGTTGATGTTTGTGTGTATTTTCAATTTTCTTGTTGTGCTTTATTCTCTGTTGATTCTGTGCTCTGCTGTTCTCTTGGGAAGCATGTGGTCATTCTTTTTTTTTTTTCTTTCTTCTGTGCTTAATACCTTTTTAAGAGTCTCCCATTAAGCTGGTCTGGAAGCTGCATAACCTCTTAGGGATTGGATGTCTGGAAAAATTTTTAATTCTCCATCACTGATGAAGTTGAGTTTGACTGGATAGGAAATTTTGGTTGAAATTGTTTATCTTTGAGGACCTTGAATATTGGGTTCCAATCTCTTCTTGCTAGTAATGTTTCTGCCAATAGGTCTGCTGCTATTCTGCTTGGTTTTCCCGGGTAGGTAGTCTGACTTTTCTCTCTTGCTGCCATTAGGATTTTTTTCTTTTGTACCTACTTTGTGTAGGCAAATTACTATGTGTCTAAGGGTTGGTCTTCTCATTTGATGTCTCGTGGGGGTTCTCTGTTTCTCTTGTGTTTGACTGGTCACATCTCTGTTGAGATGGGGAAAGTTTTCTTGGATTATCTTCTGAAATACTTGCTCCTAGTTGTTCTCCGTTTCCCTTTCTTCTTCTGGGATAACAATCTAGCAGAGTTTCAACCTCTTGATATAACAGCACATCTCTTGTAGGCTTTGTTCTTTCTTTCTGAGTCTTCTTTCTTTTTTTTCTTTTTTCTTTCTTTCTTTTTCTTTTTTACAGATTGGGTTAATTCCATATTCTGGTCTTCAAGTTCTGAGATTCTTTCTTCAGGTAGATTAATTCTGCTTTCCATGCTTGTAATCTTGTTATTTATTTCCTGGATGAAATTTGTTATTGCCAAAGTCTCTGTTACAAGTTTTTTCAGTGTTGCATCTTGTCTTTCTTAGGTCTTATTCACTGTTTTCATCCATTCTCTAATCCTTGTTGCATTCTGGGGCTAATGGTTTGTGACTTCCATTGTTTAGGCTCCAAGGTCTGATTTTTCAGGAGTTTTCTCTTTATTACACTTGAAATTACCTGTGGTCTTCCTTTGGCTTTTCCTCATTTTTGGCTGATCTGTTTTTCATGTGTCATCCTTGCACATAGGTCATGCTAATCTTCTCTGTATTATTCTAATTTTAGTATATGTGCTGCCAAAGCAAGTTTTTTGTTCTTTTTCTTTCTTTCTTTCTGTCCTTTATTGATTTATTTATCTGACTGGATTACTTTAAAAGACTGTATTCAAGTTCAACAATCCTTTCTTCTACTGAGTCTAGTCTATTGTTAAGGCTCTCAATTGGACTTTTTATTTCATTTCTTATATTATGCTATTCCAGGCCTTCTGTTTAGTTCTTTTTTATGACATCTGTATTTTTGTTAAATTTCTCATTCAAGTCATGAATTGTTTTCTTGATTTCACTGTGTTATCTTGTGCCTTGCTGAATTTTTTTAGGATTATTATTTTGAATTCATTTTCAGGCATTTCATAGATTTCCTTTTGTGGGGTGTATTATTGAAGAATACAATAATTTTCTTTGGTGGTGTCATGATATTTTATGTTTCTTGTATTTTTACATTGATATCTATGCATTTGTCTAATAGTCACTTCTGCCAAATTTATGAAGTAACCTTCATAAGGAAAGACTTTTTCCTATAAATGTACCTTTAATGTTGGTACTTCACTAGGTTGAGTACTTTGGTTTTGGGTCTGGGTGTGTGCTGTAGTATAGTCTTTATATGATTTCTTTAGCTGTAATCAACGTCAGCAGTATCTATAGGTTGTTCAGCAACTTAGACTATAATTGTTTGTGGAGGCTATGGTGAGTCTTTTTGAGGGATTGGGGTACCAGGTAGGCTGGTCCACATGCTTCTGAGTGATATGTATGGGTACCAGCTGTGACAGTGATGGGCCTCAAACTCAGGGCCCCAGGTGGTGCAAAGTAGGCAGTGGCAGTGGCAGGTTTGGCAGGCTCTCTTTGGACCCCCAGACAACATACATGGGTACTGACAGTGGTGGTGGCGGTGATGAACCAGGAAGGTAGATTCTCTGACCTTTGCATAGCAAGTACCAGTCTTTACAGTGGCAATGTTGGAGTCTGGGTGATCTGTCCCTGGTCACTGAGCTGTTCATGCTGACACCTGTGATACCAACAGTAGCCCAGGTAGGCCAAATTTTGGGTCCCTGATCAGTGTGCATGAGTGTACAGTGGCCCTGCTGCTGAAGGGGATAGGACTTCTGTATGTGGAAGTGGCCCCAGGCAGGCAGTTCTCAGATCCTGGAAAGTACATGCTTTTGTTTTCTATGTCCTGGGACAGCCTTCCTGATGTATTAGACTGCCTTTTTCCTAGAATGTAGGGTGCTGCATGAGCTCAGGTGCTGGAGCTATGGCCACCCTGCTGGGTCCAGCTGGTGCCACAGAGCTGCAGTTTTGGAGGAATGTCAGCAAGGCTCCAGGGATTAACAATCCCCAGTCTTTTATTCTATGGGTTTGTCTATAGTAAACTAGTAATAGCAAAATTTGCTATTACTTGTTTACTTTTATTTCTGTAACTTCCATGAACAGTTTCCAAATTTCAGACAAACTGACAACTTCACCTAAAGGATAGGAACACCAATAAGAGCAATGTGTTCCCTCTAATCTCAAGCACCCTTCAGACACTGCTCATATATTCCACCACCTTAATTCAGAGGCACAGACCCTGCAAACACTTTAGTCATTGGAGATAAGTTCCATGATTCTGAATCCAAGCTTCTGGAAAGGTCTAGTGGCACATTATACTTAGTTCAACTCAGAGGAATAGTGGCTCACTGATTTAATGCATGGTCTACCATTAAGTTTAACAAAATCAGTTTTTTCTTGCTGTGAATAAAGGAAAAGCCCACATTTACCTAAATGAACTTTTAGATAAAACTGTCAGAGATTGAACTTAACAGCCTCTACTTTGTTACTGGCTCACAAATCACAAACCTACAGCTATGAACGTAGAAACAATCTCATCTGTTAAATGAAGGGAGCCATACTTTATAAAGCTATAAAGCTATAAAGTCAACACTGGAGACTGAATGGTGGAAAGAGAACTTTTTATCACTCATATATACTGAGGTGACTCTGTAAAGCAGAGATGCCAGACCAACACTATCCAATGGGAGTATAATGTAAAACACAGTTTTGTTTTGTTTACTTAATTTTATTATAAAGATATGGGGTACAAGTCAGGACTAGGTACATAAATAATGTATGTGCAGGTGAAGTTTGGGTCTCCAACTGACCCTCACTTCTCCCAGTTTCTTGTTATTTGCCCCCCTTTCCTCTCTCCCCTGGCAGTGTCTTGTAGCTGTATTTTTTAAAAAGAAATAGTGAAATAACGAATTCTAATAATAAATTTTATTTAATCCAATATATTCAAAATATTATTTCAGTGTATAATCAACATAAAAATTAATAATGAGATAGATTACTTTCTATAGTGTTCTCAAAATTCAGTGTGTATATTAAACTTGTAGCATGTCTCAGTTAGAGCCAGCTGCATTTCTGGGGCTCATTAGTCATGTGTGGATAGTAGCTACCATATTGGAAGTACAGTGCCAGACAAATTCTCCTACGTCCCAGAGATTTCCAAAGCAAAGTGACCACCTCTCTATTAAAGGAAGATCACTTACACTCCACTAAACAAAGTAGGCTCTGCACCCTGGAGGGCTTTCTTGTTCCTTTTCTGTAATTAAAGAGATCTCAGAGCAGGCTATTTCATGGGGTGCTTGTCTTTAAGCTCTCATACTTCTCTATTATTCTGCCTTGCAAGCATAAGAAGTGTATTCCATTTGTGTGGGACTTCCTAGTTTTCCCTGAGCTCATATGTAAGACTCACAGGATCCTACCACAGCTTCATGGTTCTCTGCCTGCTGCCACTTATGTTTCAGGCTCTAAGCCAAGGGTAAAATATGAAGTCCAGCACCTAGCAACAGACAGAGATATAATTGCCTCAGTTGTTCATTTTGAGAGTGCACAAATAACAAGACTTGCTTCTCCAAGTAGTCCTGCCCTGCCTTTCTCTACTGGTCAACCAGCTTGCCTACTAAAACGAATTAATATTTACTCTATGCTTAATAGGCAAGACTGAATTTGCTCTATCTTTACAAAAAGACTTTACATGTGCTAACATTAATCTTATGTGATAGATACGCATATTAAGGACTACTTAGGCACATTGAGTGATTTGGCCAAGGTCACACATACAGGATAAAGGTGGGATGGAATTTCAGCTCAGAAGCCTGCACTCACAAGCACTATATTCTGTACTGACCTGCTCTCTAGCTTGTGAGTTATCTTGTTTGCTGTATGATCCACAGCTTGTCTTGACTTCTCAGCCCCAGTTAATTCTGGCTAGCAAGCAACCAGCAACCTCCCATCAAGATAAGCTCTATATTTTGCTGTCCTGACTTTCCTCCTGGCGGTTTATAAGAACCTTCTTGGAGGTCTAGCCCCACATCTGCCTTAATCAGTATATCCCAGCAACCACAGCACTCAGAATTCTCACTGGCTCTAAATATCAGACTAAAGACCCTTGGTCATCCACCAACGTATCAGAAAATTAGAACAAAAGGTACATAGAGTAGCATTACTTTAACAGTCATTTGTTGAGCTTTTTTTATTTGCTCGAAAAGATGCTGAACAATGGGGTTATAGCAGGAAATAAGACAGACAGGCTCCCTGCCTTCAAGGAGCTTATATCCTAGTGAGGAGGGAAAGACAATAAGTAAATGAAACCAAAAACTAAAGGTACTTTTATATAATGATAAGCATTATGAAAAAGAAAAACAGAGTATTATGGAAGCTCCTCAGGATCACTTACATGTTCCTGGAAACCATAATGCCATCATACTTGTAATAATCTGCTTATATATCCTGGAAAAATCTATGGGCCTAACAGGCTGCAACCAGTTTCTATTATTTCTAAGCAAAGAAGGCTAAAATAGGCTGTATTTTAAAGAAAGTCAAGCCCCCAGCTTACAAACTATTTGTTTAGAAATCTTGCTTTCTTGTTCTCTTGATATATAACTAATTATGGAAAAACTTTTCTCTTTGTAACTCCAATAAGCAAGGAAAAATTGAGAATGGATGGCCTCACAGATACAAAGCTTCTGTCCTAGGGTAAATGAAAGTGTTTGTATAGGTAGGATACTCTGAAAACAGACTTTGAGATAAAGATTTGCACATAGAAAAATGATTGAATATGCCCTTGAGGATAGCACCTCTGAAGGAGTGAAGGAAGAGGGAGGGGGCAGAGGAAAAAGTTCAACTGCAATGCAGTTGCCTAGTCCATAAGGAGTAATGGAGCTGATGGCCCTTCAGAGGTGTCCCAAATTAAGACAACAAAACAGTATCTTTGTCATTCCCAGCCTCCAACAACCAGTCTTCGAATTAGGGCTCCCCTGAGGAGGATAAGCATATTTGGGCAAGGCAGCTCACTTGGGTAGAGGTCAGCTTGTGGGGAAAGAGTCTGCTGTGACTGTTAGCAGTACACCTTCCAGCAGCTGTGAGAGATGAAGACTCAACACTGAAGGACAGACCTGTGGGACACATCCTAACCTCCACAAAAGGGTTGAACAGCTGTGGAGTTTCCTCACAGAGGCATGAATATGAGATATGCTTGGTGTTACACCCCAGCATCCACTGAAGGTTTGAACAGCTGCCAAGTTTCTTCACAGAGGCATGAATAGGAACTGTGTCTGGTGTCCACACCTGTCACTATGTAAACCACCCTAGGAATAATCTTAGTCCAAACTGTTTATCCAGCATATCAAAGAATCCAAACTTGGCAGCAAATGGCAAATGAAACCCTCCAATAATTTTCTGTCTCTGAGCACTATGGACTTTCTTTGTCATTACAGTCTATTTCAGGAGAGAGAGGGGCATCCTTAATTTTAGCATACCTAAGTGTAGAGGTACTGTGATAGAGAATAAAAGAAACGGAGGGTGTTCGGGAAAGGGTCGACCGAAAAGGCAGCACTTGAGATGAGCACGGAATAAGTAAGAGCCATCCATATAAATATCTTGAAAAGAGGGTTCTGCTTAGAAATAACAGCAAGTGCATAGGCCCTGAGGCAGAAATATTTCATATGTTCTAAGAGGAGAAACAAAGGCAAGTGTGACTGGATGTTCATGAGATGGGGAATATAGTATAAAATGAGGTTAGAAAAGTTAAAAAAAAAACTGACCTTTTATCTAGTAATCAATGATTTACTAAGTGCCTATTATGTGCTGGGCACTATTCTAAAGTCTGGGATCATATCAACAAATGAGTAGAACCTTGAAGACCATAGTGGTAGATTTGTATTATATTCCAAAGACAAGCGGGGGTTATTGGGTACCTAATCCTGAATTATACCCCACATCTTTAAAACAAAAAAAGAAAGATTGCAAGCAGGTGAGTGATAGAGTCCAACCTATTTTCTAAGAAGATCGTTTTCTTGATTTTTTTCTTGTTGCTGTTGTTTGTTTTGTTTCCCTTTCTTGTTATTATAGTTTGTTAAGGGGTGTGTGTGTCTGTGTGTGCACCCGTGTGTGTGTGTGTGTGTGTGTGTGTGTGTGTGTGTGTGTGTGTGTTCAATTGCTTTTTACATTGGTTTCTGCTTTGTATCACATATAGAGTGGTGGGGGGGAGTGGGTCTCAGGGAACACATACAACTATAAGTGAACATTGTAATTTGCAAGTAGTTTCTGAATCCTAGCACCCCATCCCTACTTTATTTGAATTTCAAAAACTACAAGAGACAGCAAAGTTTTCCATCCACCATCCTATTTCAAAATGGAACAAATCCAGAGCCCAGATCAGGGAAGAATAGAGGACTGAGCAAAATTAGAAGGGAAAGCCTCTCCCAAGGACACTGAAAACAGAACTACAGAGAAAAACAAGAGATCTGTCAAAATGGGGAAAAAACAAAGGAAGACCACAGGTAATTTCAAATATACCAAAGACAAAAGTCCTGAAAAATCAGACCTTGGTGCCCAAACAATGGAAGTCACCAACAACTGGCCCCAGAACAGAACAGGGATTAGAGAATGGATGGAAATAATGAATAAGACTCAAGAAAGACAAGATACAACACTGAAAGAACTTGTGACAGAGATTTTGGCAATAAGAAATTGCATCCAGGAAATAAACAAGATGACAAGCTTGTAAAGCAGAATTAATCTACCTGAGGAAAGACTCTTAGAACTTGAAGACAAGAACATGGAATTAACCAATCTGTAAAAAACATAGAAAGAAGACTCAGAAAGAAAGAAAAAAACCTATAAGAGATGTGCAATTATATCAAGAGGCCAAATCTATGCCTGATTGGTATCCCAGAAGAAGAGGGAAATGGAGAACAACTTAGAGCAAGTATTCCACGGGGTAATCCAAGAACACTTTCCCCATCTCACCAGAGATGTGACCAGCCAAGCACAAGAGATACAGAGAACCCCCAAAAGACATCAAATGAGAAGACCGACCCCTAAACACATAGTAATTTGCCGACACAAAATAAAAAATCGTAAAGGCAGCAAAAGAGAAAGGTCAGACTAACTACCAGGGAAAACCAAGTAGAATAGCAGCAGACCTATCAGCAGAAACACTACAAGCAAGAAGGGACTAGAGCCCTATATTGAAAGTCTTCAGAGATAAACAATTTCAACATTGAATTTTCTATCCAGCCAACCTGAGCTTCATCAGTGATGGAGAACTAAAATCCTTCCAGACTTTCAATTCCTAAGAGATTATGCAGCTTCAGCCCAGCTCTACAGGAGACCCTTAAAAAGGTATTAAGCACAGAAGAAAGGAAAAACAATGACCACACACTTCCCAAGAGAACAGCAGAGCACAGAACTAACAGAGAATACAACACAACAAAGAATTTGAAAACACACACCTACATCAACCCCAAAGCCAAAAGAAAACAGGCAAACAAAGAAAAAACTCTATAAGAACCTCATGAAAGAGATAAACAATCACATTCTAATAATCAGCCTGAATGTGAATGACCTAACCGCACGACCAAAAAGACACAGAGTGGCAAATTGAATAAGAAACCATGACCCAATTATGTGCTACATCCAGGAGCCCATCTCACTAAAAGAGATGCATACAGACTCAAAGTTAAAGGATGGAAAATGAGTTTCCAGGCAAATGGATCAAAAGAAGGCAGGAGTTGTGATCTTAATATCAGAAAAAACAACCTTTTAGCTATCAAAAACTTAAAAAGATGCAAAAGGACACTACATAATGATAAAAGGTTCAATCAATCCATCAGCAAGAAATATCCCGCCTAAACACATAAGCACCCAGCACAGAAGCACCAGCATTTATAAAGTAACTACTAAGTTAACTAAAAAAATATTGACCCTAACACTCTTAGAGCAGGGGACTTGAATACCCTACTAATAGCCCTAGATTGATCATTGAGGCAAAAAAAAATCAAAAAGGAGATCCACAACCTAAACTTGACACTTGATCAAATGGACATAATAGATAACTACAGATTATTCCACCCAACAACCACAGAATATACATTCTACTCATCACCACATAAAATGTACTCCAAGATTGATCACATCCTAGGCCATTAATCAAGCATAAAAAAATTCCATAAGAATGAAATCTGGCCATGGACATTCTCAGACCATTGTGGAATAAAAATAAATATCAACACAAGCAAAATTTCTCCAAAGCCCACAAAGATATGGACACTAAACAGCTGAACTACTACTGGGACAACACTGAACAATTACTGGTTCAACACTGAAATCAAAGCAGAAATTAAAAGATTCCTGGAAACAAATGAAATTGAAGAAACATCTTATCAAAACCTCTGGGATGCCATGAAATCAGTTCTAAAAGGGACATTTATATCTCTGTGAGTGCACATCCAAAAAAAAAAAAAAAAAAATGAAAAGATCACAACTGGAGAGCCTAAAAAAAATCTAAGGGACTGGAAAGAGAAGACCCACCTAAACCTCAACTGTAGCAAAAGAATGCAAATCACCAAAATAAGAGCCCAAATACAGGACACAGAAGACAAAAATATCCTAGAAAACATCAACAAAACAAAATGCTCGTTCTTTGAAAGAATTAACAAGGTTGATGGGCCCCTAACCTGAATGTTCAAGAAAAAGAGAGAAAAAGCCCAAATAAACACAATCAGAAATACAAAAGATCAAATCACAACTGATCCTGAAGAAATACAAAAGATTATCAGAGATTAAGGTATATACCTATATGGAAACAAACTTGATAACCTAAATGTAATGGAGAACTGTCAGACATCACACAACCTCCCCAGGTTGAAACAAGAAGACATTGAGATACTAAATAGACCAATAACAACCCAGAAAATGTATTCTGTTATACGAAAACTGCTTACAAAAAAGGCCCTGGACTGGATGGCTTTCCAGTAGAACTCTACAAAACGTACAAGGAGGAGTTGATACCAATCCCATTGAAAATATTCCAAGCTGGGCACGGTGGCTCAGCCTGTAATCCCACGCCTTTGGGAGGCTGAGGTGAGTGGATTGCCTGAGCCCACGGGTTCGAGACCCGCCTGGGCAGAGACCTCATCTCTACAA
>NW_007258296.1:58798-89524 GCF_000164805.1 Carlito syrichta
GTAATTCCATCTACTCGGAAGGCTGAGGCGGAAGGATCACCGGAGCCCAGCAGGTCGAGGCCGTGGTGGCCGGGAGTGGCCACTGCACTCCAGTCTGGGCGACAGAGTGAGACTCCAACTCAAAAAAAAAAAAAAAAAGAAAAGAAAAGAAAATATTCCAGGCAATTGAGAAAGATGGAATTCTCCCCCAAATTATTTTATGAAGCTAACATCACACTGATACCCAAACCAGGTAAAAATTCAACAAAAAAAAGAGAACTACAGGTCAATATCCCTTACAAACATAGGTGCAAAAATCCTCAACAAGATCCTAGCAAATCAGATCCAAAAATACCTCTCAATAATCATCCACCCTGACCAAGTAGGCTTCATCCCCAGAATGCAGGGCTGGTTCAATATTTGCAAGACCATAAATGTCATTAAATACATCAACAGATATAAAAACAAGAACCACATGATTACCTCATAGATGCAGAAAAAGCTTTTGACAAAATCCAGCATCCCTTCTTGATAAAAAACTCAAACACCTAGGTATAGAAGGAAGATACCTCAAAATAGTTAATGCCATTTATAATAAACCCACAGTTTACATTTTGCTAAATGGACAGAAACTGAAAATATTTCCTCTGAAAACTGGAGAAAGACGAGGCTACCCACTCTCACCCATTTTGTTCAATATTGTGTTGGAAGCCCTAACTAGGGCAATTAGACAAGGAAGGAAATCAGGGGTATCCAAATAGGAAAAGAGAAAGTCAAGTTATCCCTCTTTGCTGATGATATGATCCTATACCTTGAAAATCCAAGAGAATCTGTCAAAAACCTGCTTGCACTGATAAAGGACTTTGGCAACTGTCTCAAGGTTCAAAACAAATGTGCAAAAGACATTTGCATTTCTATGCACTGTTACAGCCAGATTTCAAGAAAGGAGACGCCAACACACAGAGGTCCAAATTATGAATCCTTTAATAGCCAGTGGTCGAGAATGAACTAGTGCCCAGAGAATTCTCGACCCCGAACAAGGCAAGTGAGCGGGGTTATAAAGACAAAAATTATATAATCTATACAGTTTGATTTACATTTTTTTGGCAGAACATTTGGTTGCAAAAGGGTACAGATAGCTATGGAATTTGCAACTAGGGAGTTTCCAAGCACTGAGGGGAAAAAGAATGTGGGTGTGTGGTGTGATTATGGGAAGGTTACACAAGAGAGGTCATCTCTAGGTTAAGATTGAAGTTCTGTTACAAAATGGATTTTACTTATGTCAAGCAAGATATTATAGGCTATTATAGGTTTTGCAGATAGATATTTCATTCCCTCCTTTCATTTGTTCATGAGTCAATGCATTGACTCATCAGTCAGAAGTATATTATTGTACTGGGGTCTCATATACATGAATTTTACAGAGCTGATCAGTTGTTTGACAAACTGAATAATCCAATTTATTATGCAGGGCCCTGTAAGTAGACTGAGAATGAGAAGTATAAGGGGTTCTACTAGACCAGTAACAAGATTTGTTAGTCAAGGGTTCCAATCGAACAAGGATTGGAACCAGGATTTAGTTTAGTTTTGTTTTTTTAATTGGTCAAATCCTCCTGGGGATAGGAAAAGTAAGTCTAGGCCTCTACGATTTTGGAAGACAACTTCAGCCAGGGATTCTACCTGGTCATTGAGTTGGTTCATGGCAAATTGTAGGTTACTTAGGTCAGTATTAGTTTCATGGGCAAGGTTAGATAGACCTAGTTCTCCATGGACTAGAGTGGCAGTGTCTGTTGCAGCTGTTCCTGCTACACTTAGCCCGACTAAGGCAGGTACTAACAACGGAACAGCGTGCTTTGAACAAGCAATTGGAAGACCAGGGGAATTGAGTAGATAAACATAAACTGAGGTAGCACATGATAAGTAATATATAGGGAAGACTGATTGATTAACTTTTTGGTAGTAGCACATTTGGTAAGGCCTGTAGAACTAGCTAACCAGGTGTTGACAGGGGCCACATAGGACATGAATTCAGTCATGGTTAGGGTGAGGGATAAGTTACAAATATCAGAGAATGGAAAAGTTGTTAGATTGAAACCTGGAGTTACAAGGCAGGAGGCTTTACCAGTTACATCTCCTAGAGCAATGTGAACTATTTCCAGAGAGCATTTAGTTCTGTCTGCCTTGCTAATGATAGAATAATATTAACAGAGATCTTTCGCCACATTTCCATTCTGTGGGGGCTACAGAGATTAGGTCTATGCTTAAAGCTAGGGCAAGTGGGATGAATAAAGCAAAGTTTAAGGGGTGATAACAATACATTCAGGGAATTATTAACCAGTAAAACAGTCTACTCTGGGCAGTCAGAATCTCACGTTTCAGCTGTGCATCTGTTGGTTAGCCCATTGTATGGTTAAAGCAGGATGATGGGCTCGGAAGGTGATTTTGAGAGGGTTTTCAGGGTCCCTGGCTGTTGTCCAGCTGGCTGAGTAGGTTGATGGAGCAATGTCACTTTCCTTGGCTCCTTTACTCATGACTGATGAATCCAAGTCAGTATTCCATCAACCTCGAATGCCGTTGGTGTGGTAATGATGATGGTGTAGGGTTCCTTCCAGACCGGGGTCAGTCCTTCTTTCTGGAACTTTTTGACAAAGACCAAGTTCCCAGGCTGAAAGGGATGACAAGGTGTGGAAGACAGAGTTGGCAAGACAGCACGGACACTGGAGTGGACAGCAACCTGGGCCTGTTGGAGGGACTGGAGATGCTTTATAGAGATTGATTAGTAATTTCTGCAAGAATGGGATCCCGTAACTGATGACGGAGGAGGGGGTCTCCCAAACATGACTTCATGTGGGGTAAATCCAGCCTTGTATGGGGTGCATTGGGCTCAGAGCAGGGCCAAAGGCAGAAGGCTTGCCCATTTTTCACTGGTTTCTATTACTAATTTAGTTAAAGCAGTTTTAAAAGTTTGGTTCATGCATTCTACCTGCCCAGAGCTTTGTGGTTGGTAGGTACAATGTAATTTCCAGTCCATGTTTAGCGCTTTGCTAACCAGTTGAACTATGGACGAGGTAAAGGCAGGACCATTATCAGACCCAATAGATAGAGGGAGACCAAACCTAGGAATAATTTCATTTAATAAAAACTTGGTAACTGTGAAAGCAGTTTCATTTCTTGTGGCAAAAGCTTCTACCCATCCAGAAAAAAAATCTACAAATACTAACAGATAGGTGTATCCCGCATGAGGGGGCTTTACCTCAGTAAAGTCTATTTCTTATTTTTCTCCAGGGCTTAATCCTCGGGCTCTGATACCATCTGATGGCCTTGGGCTTTGTTTTGCATTGACTCAGGCACAAGCAGAGCAGATTTCAGTTGCCATGGCAGCTAGGCTTTTTAAGTCATTAATATGATAATAACAATTTAATAACACAGTCATTTTAGTACCTCCCAAGTGGGTGATGGAATGTAGTTGTTTTACCAAGGTATGTCAGAGGGCTGCAAGCAAAACAATTTTAGTCTTTAACTCACCATCCTGTAGGTTGTTTGTGAGCCCCTACCAGGTCTGCTTGTTTTTCTTCTTCCTGGCTGTTTTGAGAGAGACGGAACTGGAAGAGTTTTAGTTAGCAGGATAGTTAGAGGTTCAATTGGAAGTTCTACGGCTTCACGGGCCACCCGGTCTGCCAGGCAATTTCCGGTTGCTTCTGGATTATCCGATTTTTGTTGTCCCATGCAACAAATGACAGTATCTCTTTGGGAAGCTATATTGCCTCTAGAAGGGCTAAAATGTCTTCTTTGTTCTTTGTAGTCTTACCCACCACTGTAAGAAGTCCTCATTCCTTGTAGATCATGGCATGGACATGGAGAGTAACAAAAGCATACCTGCTCTCAGTATAAATGTTAACCCGTTTTCCTTTTCCTCAACATAGGGCCGGGGTTAAAGCAATTAACTCAGCCTTTTGAGCCGATGTGCCATTAAGCAAAGACTGTGACCAGATTATGTTGTAAGCCATGATTAACGCCACACCAGCCTTGCAGACTCCATTACCAGACTGCTGCCATCATGAATAAGTCAGCATCAGCCTGGCTTAAAGGAGTGTCCCAAGATCAGGTCAGCTGGCTTGAGAGATGTCCAATATATTCTTATAGTTATGAACTGTTGTTTCAGGATTATCATGGGGCAGAAGAGTGGCTGGATTGAGGCTCTGAGTAGGAGAGAAAGTTACTCGAGACTGGTCGAGTAGGAGGCTCTGATATTGGGTGATATGAGCATTTGACATCCAGTGGCCAGAGGTTCCCTGGAGCAAAATCTCAATAGTGTGGGGAATTGTTAAGGTCAGATTGTGACCCAAAGTCAGTTTATCTGCTTCCCTAACCAGCACAGCTGTAGCAGCAATGGCCCAAAGACAAGATGGCCATCCAGAGGCCACTGGATCTAATCTTTTGGACAAATAAGCCACTGGTTTCCAAGGTCCTAGTGTCTGGGTAAGAATCCCTTCTGCAATTCCTTGTTGTTCATGAATAAACAAGTGGAAAGGCTTGGTAACATCTGGGAGAGTTAAGGCTGGGGCTTGGGTAAGAGCCATCTTTTACGGCTGGAACGCTTGTTCCTCAGTATCAGTCCATTTTAGGGGCTGATCCCCTGTTGTGGCTGTGTATAGAGGCTTGGCAATTTCAGCAAATCCCAGAATCTACAACCAGCAGTACCCCATCACCCCCAGGAATTCCTACCTGTTTTTTCAAGGTGGGCATGGGGATTCAGAAGATGGCTTCCTTTTGGGCCATGGTTAGGGTTTGCTTACCCTTCTTTAGCCGGTATCCTAAATAAGAGACCTCAGCTAAGCAGCATTGTGCCTTCTTAGCTGATACACAGTAGCCCAGGTCCTGGAGAAGCTGTAACAAAGCCTTGGTGCCTTTTAAGCAAGTGTCCAAGTCTGCCACTGTGAGCAAGAGATCATCTACATACTGGAGTAAAGTACATTCAGGGTGCAAGCCATGAAACCCTGATAAGTCCTGCTGTAAAGTTTCCCCGAACAGTACTGGGGAGTATTTGAAACCTTGTGACAACCTGGTCCAAGTCAACTGGCTTGTGCCCCTGAGTCTGGATCTGTCCATTCAAAGGCAAAGATAGATTGGCACAACCAGGTGATGATGTTGTGCCAATCCTGGTGGATTTGTTTCTGCCCAGACCAGTTTCTTGTAGCTTTTGAAGCTAACTTGATGAGACATTCTCAGTGGGAGAGTTAGAAGTTAGAAGGTATTCTTTAGAAAGTGGAATAGTTAAAAGCATCTGATAGGCAGTGGGAACAAACATTTCAGTTTTATTGGGAGAAAACACAATGGTAGTTCTTAGCTTCTGGAGTAAGTCTCTGCCCATTGGGGGAAACAGGCAGTCTGGAGCTATGAGGAATGAGTGGGTGACTCATTTCTGTCCTAAATCAACAGTTCAGTTAGAATTCGCAATTGGTAAATGTCCCTGTTGCTCCCTGAACCGAGATTTTTTTTGCTGGACATAGGTCCCAATGGTGACTTTAAAACGGACAGTTCTGACCCAGTGTCCACTAAAAGTTGGACTGGGTGGCCCCTAATAGCAGTGGTTACCATGGACTTTGGGGGGGTCTAAGGAAAAAGAGCCTTGGCCTTGTCAGTCAGAGTCACTTTCAGTTGCCCCAGCAAAGGGCAGCACCAAGACAGGCTTGGGGTCCTCCACTTTGGGCAATGGTGACAATTGTTTGTCTAGTGACCAAATTCTCTGCAATATGCACATTGATTTTTAGCTAATGGGGGGGTGCTCAGTCCCCTTTCATTCTTTCTTAGTTCCCCTTTTCTCTGGCAAGGCAGTTTTGAGTCAGATCAGGATGCTTCGAGGGCAGTTACCAATATTTTTGCCCGATGTCTGGCTGTTTTATCTTCCTCTTGCATTGCCTACTTCCATTTTTCAGCATCATGGTTATTAAAAACCTTTTGGGCTACTTTGAGGAGCTGAGAAATATTCATTCCTGCAAAGCCCTTAAGCTTTTGCAACTTTTTCCAGATGTCTGGAGCTGTGAGAGGCACAAATGCCAAATTGATAGCACAAGTATTCTCAGGGGCCAAAGGATCAAATGGGGTCTAGGTACAAAAAGCCTCTTGAAGGCATTCAAGGAATGCCCTCAGATATTCCCTGGGACCCTGGAGAATCTCGGTAGTTTTAGAGAGATTGAAAGGTTTCTGGGCTGCTCCCCTCAAACCAGCTAATAGAGTCCGGTGATAGGTATCTAATGCCCTGGACCCTGTCAAAGTGTTAGGGTCCCAATATGGGCAAGAAGAGGGAAAAGCCTCATTTAAAATTTCCTGACTTTCTTACTGGGTACTCGCAGTTGAGGCTAGAACAGACTTTCTAGCCTCAACCTCCTAAGAGGCAAACAGGGTTAAAAGGAGCTGCTGGCAGTCATGCCAGAAGGAGCTGCTGGCAATCATCCCAGGTGGGGTAATAAGTGCACATGACTAATTCCATTAGGGAAGTCAGAGCCTATGGCTTCTCTGAAAACAGTGGATTTTGGTATCTTTAATTGTATAAATCCGAGGTGGGAAAAGGAGCATATACTAAGAAGGACCTCTCAGTTCGATTTGCCCCCTGTGGAGGAGGAACCTCCCGGAGTGAAAAGAGAGGGGCCAGATCTGTCTGAGATTGAAGATGGTCAGCCAAAAGTAGAGAAGGCAAAGGGGAGGTGGAAGAAGTGATGGCAGGTGAAGAAGTCTGAGAATTATATTTTGTTATTTGTTCTTGTGTCTAGAAGGAGATTTTAAAATCCATTAGCAATTTGGCAGTGAAAAACACTATAGGTGATTACAAACCGCTGTCAGTAAAATTAATTTATCTTAACTGCAGGAAATTCAGAAGGGGGTGAGGTAGGTGTGGTTCCTGGAGTTTGTTTCTTTCTTCCTCCTTCTGTTATTTAAAGGAGAAAAATTTTTATCATACAGTCCAGGAGACTAAAGGGTCGAGAAACCTATGACCCCATATTATCAGGACCAATGAGAAAGGAAAAGAACAAAATTAAAGAGAGCCTAAAACTGAAATCAGAAACTGAACTGAGTCTATAGAGAGAGCCTAAAATTGAAATCAGAAACTGAATTCTGATTAACCCCAGTGAAAACAAATCAAAACTGAAATCAGAAACTGACCCGGAACTCTATGCAGCCAACATCTTGGCTTAGTGAATAGTGTCCAAGGGACAGCCTTGTTGGGCTGTGAGTCCCTTAAACAGGATAATGGCCACAAACAGATTCCTTAAACAGAATTATGGCCACAAACAGATCTCTTAAATAGAACTATGGCCACAAACAGAACAGATTCTTACAAGAAAACAGAACAAATTCTTACCTCCTAGGAGAATGCAGATGGACTCAGGTGTTTTTTGAGGTGATGGGAAGCTAGTGGACATTCCAACTCCCTCCAAGCCAGATGAGAGGCTATGAGGCCCTGGAACATCTGCAGGGGACACTTCCCCTACAACTTTTCCACCCAGCCAGGGAGAGCCAGAGTGAGGCCGCCTTCCAAGGTTGGCATAGTCTCACTGGGGCCTCCAAATATTATAGACAGATAGCAAGAAAGGAGATGCCAACACACAGAGGGCCGAATTATGAGTTCTTTAATAGCCAGCAGTCAAAAGCAGACTAGTGCCCAGAGAACTCTTGACCCCGAACAAGGCAAGCGAGTGGGTTTATAAAGACAAAAATTATATAAGCTGTACAGTTTTGATTTACATTTTCTTAGCAGAACATTTAGTTGAAAAAGGGTACAGATAGTTACAGAATTTGAAACTAGGGAATTTCCAAGCACTGAGGGGAAAAGAATGTGGGTGTGTGGTGTGATTATGGGAAGATTACACAAGCGGGTCATCTCTAGGTTAAAATCGAAGATCTGTTACAAAATGGAGTTACTTATGTCAAGCAAGCTATTACAGGCTATTATACTTTTTGCAGATAGATATTTCAATACCAACAACAAGCAGTCAGAGACCCAAATAAAAAGAACAATCCCATTCACAATATCCACAAAAAAAATGAAATACCTCAACATCTTCCTAACCAAAGAAGTGAAAGACCTTTACAATGAGATCTACAAAACACTGCCCAAAGAAATCCAAGAAGACACAAACAAATGGGAAAATATTCCATGCTCATGGATAGGAAGAATCAACATTGTTAATATGTCCATACTACCAAAGGCAATCTACAGATTCAATGCAATACCCATCAAGTTACCAAGATCATTTTCTCAGACCTAGAAATGACAATACAAAAATTCATATGGAAATATAAATGACCACTAATAGCCAAAATAATCCCTAGCAAAAGAAAAAAAGCAGGAAATATTGAATTCTAGACTTCAAACTTTACTATAAGGCTACAATAGTCAAAACAGCCTGGTATTGGTACAAGAACAAGCATATAGACCAATGGAACAGGATAGAGATTCCGGAAGCAAAGCCTCAATTTCTTAACCAACTCATCTTTGACAAAGCCGCCAACAACAACATCTAGGGAGAGGAGAAGCTATTCCATAAATGGTGCTGTGAAAACTGGCCAATCACATGCAGAAGATTGAAACAGGACCACTACATATCACCATACACAAAAATTATCTAAATGGACCAGAGACACTAAATGGATCAAAGACCTAAACCTCAAAATCTAAGAATCTTAGAAAACACGGGAGACAACCTTATGGAAATTGGAACTGGTAACCAATTCCTATTCAGAACCCTAAATATTCATACCTTAAGAAATAAGATAGATGAGTGGGACCTCATCAACTAATGAGCTTCTGCAAAGCAAAAGAAACTATCAAGAGACCAGGGAGACAACTCACAGAATGAGAAAAAATATTTGCCAGCTGTAGATCTGACAAAAGCCTAACATCTAGGATCTACAAGGAACTCAACTGCACCAAAAGGAAAAAAACAGCTCTTTAAAAAGTGGGAAAAAGACATCAATAGACACTTCTCAAAGGAAGATACATGGACAGCCAAAAGGCACATGAAAAAGTGCTCAGCCTCACTCATCATCAGAGAAATGCAAATCAAAACCACATTGCGATACCACCTAACCCCAGTAAGAATGGCCATCATTCATAAAACAAACAACAACAGATTTTGGCGAGGATGCAGAGAAAAACGAACACTTCTACACTGCTGGTGGGAATGCAAACTAGTGCCACCTCTTTGGAAGACAGTGTGGCAATTTCTGAAAGAACTAGAAACTGACCTTCCATATGACCCAGCAATTCTCCTATTGGAAAAATACCCAGAGGATCTCAAGTCATTCTACAAAAAAGATACCTGCACACATATGTTTGTTGCAGCTCTATTCACAATAGTAAAAACATGGAACCAACCATGTTGCCCATCGGAGCTGAACTGGATAAAAAAAATGTGGTCCATATACACAATGGAATATTATGCAGCCATCAAGAAGGACAAGCATATGAACTTCGCAGCAACTTGGATGGATTTAGAGTCGATCATACTCAGTGACCTATCACAGAAACAAAGAACAGAGTACCATATGTTCTCACTCATAACCTGACCTTGAACAATTATAATACTTTAAGAAAGGGATTGGCAGTAGTGAGAAACTGTCAGGGGACATGAGGTGGATTGGCATTTGAGGGAAACTGCTAGAGGAGGGAGGGGCATACTTCATCAGCCAGGGTACCTGCATAATCAACGTTTGTATACCTGACCTTGAATTGTACCCCACATTTTATTATTGAAAAACAATAAGAGTAGAAAAGAGACAAAAACCTGGAATGAGCCCTTGTAGGGTATTGGAACCTCAAAGATCAATTTTTAAAAATCAGAAGCAGAGATGGAGAAGGAAAAGCTGATGAGATACGAGGAAAGAAGGAGAGTGTCATGAGACAAACACCAGGAGAACAACGTGTTTCAGGAAAACAAAATAGTGCTTATGATGTTGCATGCTTCTGAAAGTCAGTTTAAGATAAGAACAAACAAATGGGCATGGGATGTTGTAAGACAGAGATGACAAGGGCAAGATTTATTTCATCAGGTGGAAGGAATGGAGATCAAATTAGAGCAGACTGAAGAGAACAGGAGGCAAGAACGTGATAACTGTGAATACAGATGGGTCTTTCCAGAGGGTCTGCTGTGAAAGAGAACAGAGAAATGGGCCAGTAGCTGGAGGAAGCCATGGCGTGGGAGAAGAGAGAGCAAAAGGCACCTCTTAACATCTTGGTCGATCCTCAGAGACTTTCCACTCTTCCTCCTTGGATGAACCTTCCTTAATACTCTTCTTGTCTATGTGGTGCCACAGTCCCTCATTTCTTCTACTTTACTAGTTGCATAACATCGCTATCAAAAGTATAGATCATGGAGCCAGAATCGTAGCTCTATCACCTCCTGTCTGTGTGACTAGGAGCAAGTAACTTAACCTGTTTGTGCCTCTCATTCCTCATTTATAAAATGGAGCTGGTAATTATAGTAGTGACTTTCACACAGGGTTATCACGGAGATTAGATCAGCTAACAGATGTCAAGTGGTTGGAACAGCACTTGGCACATAGCCGGTGCTATCTGTAAAATAAATAAATTTACTCCTTATAAGAAGATGGATCATTCTGCTGGAACTTCAGGCAGTGTGCAATAATTGAACTAGCCTAGACAATGTGACATTACAGTGGGAGACAGTAGCTCCATCTCTGAGTCTGTCATTATAGTAATATACACACTTATCTGGTTTAGAATTTCAAATCACTTAATCTAAAGCAGTTCTTGAGCTTCAACAAATTTCATAATTCTGACAACTAATTTTTCCAGAATAATATTTAATTCCTTAATATAAGCCAACATGAGGTAATCTTAAATTAGTTCTTATAACAATAGCATTTTCACTGTAACCCCACTGCTGAGGTTTAAAATGAACACTGTGTCCACTACTTCCTTGTTCTTGCATATAATGAAATATTCTTGAGTTTCTTGCTATATATTTGTGTGCTGTCCATTGCCAGGACTCTGTAAAAGAGATTTTATCTTCCTTTTGTCCATGTGTAATAATATGACTCTTGATACACTTACATGTATATAAATCTATTCCCTGCATTTAGTCTCAAAATAATAAATGAAATTAAATCTTATTTCATGTTTTTTTCATACTGGTAATGAAGTCAAAGTTTAAATAAAGAAGTTCACCCAGACACATATTATACATGATGCACCGTGTTAGGGAAACATCTCACAAAACATGCACTCAGTGAAAGACAACTCTTACACACCTTACGTGCACAGAGTTATGAACAAATCTTAAACAATATGCACCAAGTGCCAGACACATCTTATAAAACATGCACCCAGTTAAGGAACCATCTCATACAGCATGCACTCAGTGACAGACGCATTTTATAGGAAACGTACCCAGTTAGGGAAACACCTCATACAACATGCACTCAGTTACAGACACATTTTTTTAAAAAACGCATTAACTCATATCTCTTAGCCTAAATAATGCTGTTATGATCTGAATTGTGTCCCCAAAATCGATGTTGAGGTCTACTACCTCAGAATATGACTGTATTTAGAGATAGAGTTTCTAAAGAGGTAATTAAGGTAAAATGAGGTCATTGGGGTGAATCCTAGTTCAATATAACGTATGTCATTATAAGAAGAGAATAGGACACAAACACACATGGAAGAAAGATCAAGAGAAGACAGCATCAGCAAGATGGGCAGAGATGCCTGGGAGGGGCAGATCCTTCCCTCGCAAGCCTCGGAAGAAACCAAACCTGCCGACACCCTGATCTTGGACCTCCAGCCTCCAGAACTGTGAGAAAATAAATGTATGTTGCTAAACCACCCAGTCTGTGGTACTTTATCAGACAGACCTAAGAAACAAATACACTGTGATAGGATACAACAGCAAGTAAGTAGAAGTTTTGACTGAGACATTAGGAAGCCTGAATTCCATACTCAAGTCAAACTCTTAGTCAAATAACTGATTTTTAAGTAGGTTCCAATATGCTGATGAAAAGTTTCCTGCTCATTACTAACACATTTCTCACCAGAAATTGGGGAACTGTCAAAATAAGTAATTTCAAGGAAGGTTTATTTTGTGTCAATCGAAGCCCAGCTAAAACTGTTCCTATATCCTGAGGGATGAGAATTAATGTCTGTTAAGAATCACATTGCAGGATAAATTCAATTATCTTTAGAATATAAAATTAACATTTGTTACTGGTTATGAAGTTTTTCTCTAAAGTGCAGGAAACTGTCTAGTAACACTAAAGCAATAGCATCTTGAGAGAAATATATGCACTGAGTGTTCTCACATATCATAAATTGTCAGTTTCTTACAGTAGTTTTGCAACATCTCCCAAGACTGTCAGAATATAATGGGCCATTTATCATTTGAATTTAATTCAGAGTGGCTATTGATAGTTTATAAGTGCTCATATGCATATTTTCTTGTCCCCCAAAAAGTCTGAATCCAATCCAGCTTCCCAAGGAAGCATCGGGCTAGAAAACACTTAAGACTGGAAACTTTCATCCAACTTTTAGCTTTAGCCCTGTTCTGGCAACACTCCAGAGAGAGCTGGAAGGCGTTGCCTTCTTCCTGGCTTTGCTGGTTTTCTTTTAGCTCTGCCCTAATTGAAGAGGATGTCCTTCAACCTAACCTTTTTGAGAGAAGGGACTGCTGACACAGAAATAGACAGGTAGTAAAGCCAAACTTGACCTCAGTCACATCACCATGGGGTTAATGTGGACAACAAAAAATTCTCAATCTAAATATCTGTCATAATTCTGGCTCAAAGTTTCCTTCCCTTACTCCCACTCAAAATTCATACGTAAGAGGTGAGGGCAGGCACCGCATGTCATTTATGTTTGTGTCCCCAGCATAAAGCACAGAACTTGCCACGTGAAAGGGATTCCATTAATAGGGGCTGAATCAAAGAATATTGAGGGAATAGACAATCAACCAACAGTTATCAAACTGAACTGAACCCACATCCTCACGCCTGTGACCATGCACATACAACAGGTCATCCTTTGCCTCTCCTTTTTTCCATAAAGAGAGAAGAAAATTTAACAATTAAGGCAAAAGGAGAGAGGAAATAAGATGGGATAGAACAGAAGTATCAAGAAAGAGTTGTTTGGTCTCAATGTTTTTGGATATAGAATCTTATTACTTAAATATGTGTGGAATCCTAGTACCTAAAATGAATAAAGGCAATGCCGCTCTGAACCTTAGGGAGGTGGGGGAATGCATCAGCTCAGCCCTCCCCGCAGACACTCTCTCTTTTTGTTTTGCTGTTCCCACACAACACATTGTCTCTTGAGACAGCCCAAGGCACCCTGGTGGAATGTGGTAGGAAAACCACAAGCAGTAGCAGAAAGAGCCCTTGATCGGAGTCAGAAGATCCACTGTTCAGTTGTGTGACTCTATAGCGACATCCGTTAACACGTCCTTCTTCACCTCATCTCCCTCATCAGGAGAGCAGGAAAAAATCATAGTGTTCAGGTCACTAGCCAAAACCTAATCCAATCATACATGGCATGCTAGCCAAACCCTGGTTAAACCAACTTAACTGCCAAGTGGCACAAAACAAAGATGTTACAGTTCGTCGCTTCATCTAAGCACGTAAAAACTTTCTCTTGATTCAGAAATTTTTTACCTCCAGAAGACAAATGCCATTTATCTTAGTTCATTTTGCATTACTATCAAGAAATACCTGAGTCTGGGTAGTTATTATAAAGAAAATAGGTTTATTATTATTATAAAGAAAATAGGCTCATGGTTCTGCAGGTTGTACTACAAGCAAGACACCAGCCTACATTTCTAGTGAAGACCTCAGGAAGTTTCCAGTCATTGCAGAACAGGGAAAAGGCATGCCACATGAGAGAGAGAGCAACAGAGATGGGGAAGGAAAGTAGCCAGGCCTTTTAACATTTAAATTTCTTAGGAACTAGCAGAGTGAGAACTCACTCATTACCTTAAGGATGGCATCAAGCCATTGATAAAGGATCCACCTCCATGGCCCAAGCACCTCCCATTAGGTCTCATCTCCCACACTGGGGATCAAATATTAACATGAGATTTGGAGGGGATAAATACCCAAGCTATATCGCTATTATATATGTCACCATCTAAGAGAAGCTAGTTTAAAGCACCTGTCTTTAACAGGAAACACCCAGGGCTAATAGATATGTTATTTTCAAAGTCCAGTGATCCGATGTTATATTTACATTGAATAAAGAATGGATTGTTAATTTGGGTTTTTTCCCCTAGAGCCAGAAACAAAACAAAACAAAAAAAGAAAACAAAAGAACAAAAACTCAGCCATGAAAGATACCGACTGGGTCAGGAGGACTTAAACTATAAAACCTAATTTCTGACTAGAAACATCCTGTCGTGAGCATAACAAGATGATCTCTGCATTTTCAAGGAGCTTTACTTCTGACCCACTGAACCTCTTAGCAACTAGTTTTCTGATTTATATGAGAAATCATACAGGGTTGACCCAAATGAACCAAATGTAGATTCAGACATTTTAAACTGTGTATCAAGCTGATCTATTCAATCTGTTTTCAGGGCAGTAACGACATCGCAGTAGCATGTGATATAGAACTGAGTACTTTAGAGTGGGCTTTCTAGCCTTGACTTATTCAGTAGCTCAGGAATAGGATTAAAAATGACCTTTTTCTTACTTTATAATTCATAAGGATAGCATTCCCCAAGGTCTCTCAGCACAGGTAACAAACCTTGATTTATTCATATTTGAATTTGTCAAGCAAGTTATAATGTACTGTAAAAAGGACAAAAGAGCTGGGCTCGGTGGCTCAGCCTGTAATCCCGCGCCTTTGGGAGGCTGAGGTGAGTGAATTGCCTGAGCCCACGGATTCGAGACCCGCCTGGGCAGCGAGACCTCATCTCTACAATAAATCAAAAAATCAGCCGGGCGTGGTAGTGCGTGCCTGTAATTCCGGCTACTCAGAAGGCTGAGGCGGAAGGATCGCCAGAGCCCAGCAGGTCGAGGCTGCGGTGGCCAGAAGCGGCCACTGCACTCCAGTCTGGGCGACAGAGTGAGACTCCAACTCAAAAAAAAAAAAAGGACAAAAGGAATGACATCTTATTGTCAGAGTATATCAGTGCCATAGTGGTAAGGCACAACATTCTCAGGGAGCTAAATATTGGAAATTATTTCATAATGACTCTAACATAAACCATTTACAGGCAAAGTCTCTATGTTGAACTTAACTGTGGGCATGGAGTGAATAGGAGAATAACCTTAATAAATTATAGTACCTTATTGAAGTTACTTCATTCTTGATTGAGTTGCATATATATCCATGTTTATATCAGTCAGAGCTCAGCTGCAGAAAACAGAATCCACTCAGTCAGTTAAGCAGGAAGGAACTCACAATTGGGCATTAAATGGTTTATAAACTTCTGGGAAGGTTGAAGCCACAGACTTTAGGTTAAATATTCACTCCCAAAGCCACACCTCAGAACAGGTCAACCAATGAGCTACTGCCTCTTGTACAACCAGAAAGTCTTTGACTCCAGAACAATGACCAGCTGCCGTGATCACAAAACCATCATCATTGGAAGGGCCACTGCTACTGCTGCCAACTCCTGGATGAGCTGTGTTTATGGTGATCCACGGAAGCACAACAGATGCCTATGCCCTGCATGTTGGCACCCACCTTGAAACGCAGTCTCAGATCCAGAAGGGATTTTAATAATCACCATCCATCTCCCTCAGTGTACAAACTGAAAAGCAAAGATTCATGGTAGTCTGCTTAATATCACATAACTGTTTACCAGCAGAACCAAAAAGAGAAATTCTATTGTCTGATCCTCGTCCAGTTCTCTTTCGATCACTCCAGTGCCACCTCAAGAGACAACATATTGTAAAGAGTATAGAAGTAATATTTCAATGTCAGACTTGGCCATATATAATACATAGAGATAAATAACACATGGTGGAGGCAATTGGAAGTAAACCTTTTCTCAGGATTTGCATGGAATATTAAGAATTTATCTGATATGTTTACTGAGTATTTCCTATATACAAAACACTATATTAGGTATTGGAGAAGTAGTGAAAACAGATATATGTGCAGCAAATACACACATACTCCAAAGGACACCATGGCAAGAGAGGTAACTGGAAGAGGCATCAGGAGCCTTTTAAACCCCATAGAAAACTTTGAGCTTCACCCTAAGGCAACTTTTCCTCAATTCCATTCATTTGCATTCCCCATTCATCATTCCGCCTTGTCCCTGCATTCGTTTCCTAAGGTTACCTTAACCAAGTACTGGGTGGCTTAAAATAGCCTATCTTTATTCTCTTACAGCTCTGGAGGTTAAAAATCCAGAATCAAGGTTTTTCAGGGCCATGCTTTAACACAAGGCTCTAAGGGAGGGTCCTTTCTTGCCTCTTCCTAGCTTCTGGCAATTGTGACAATTCTTGGCATTTCAAAGCATCACTACAATCTCAACTTTCATTATTAACTATATGGCATTCTCATTGTGTTTCTATGTGTGTCTTCTCTTTTTATAACGATGTGTTGGACATTAAACCCTTATTGGATTAAAGGTCACTCTCCCCTAACAAAACCTTATGTTAACTAATTATATATGCAATTACTCTGTTTTCAAGTAAGGTCACATTTTGAAATTCTGAAAAGGACATGAATTTGGGGAGGGGACACTATCCAGCCCAGTGCAGCCATTAATATTATTAGTTAGTTAATAATTTTATTTAAACCAATATCATTCAAATCAACTTCTAGGCAACACTATCCATTAAATAACACTGAAAAAGCTAGAGATATTTTTTCTAACACATAGCAAAATAAAAAAAATTTAAAAAACTATGAAAACCAAAAAAAAAAAAAAATCTTTGCCTACATGCTAATAATGATAGCTATACAAACTTTAGGAAAAATATCCTAAAAGGATAACCTCAAAAAAGCCATTAAGCCCTTAAGGCTCAGCTGCTTCCTTGCAAACAGTCAGGAAACAACCCAGACTTATATATATTTGGCTTTGTGATATGTCGTATCTCTGATTCCCAATCCAGGACACAACTTAAAGTCACTTCCACACCAGTTGAATCAAGTAGATATTGGGTTTAAAAGTTGTAACTCCAGTGGTTAACTAGGGTTGAGAACCAATGGATATGATTCCTTTCAAAATCCTTTTCCGGATTCTTTTCGAGATTGACTTTAACAGTGACCTAGAGAAGGAATGTACCAGAATTATATCTCTTGCTAATTGAGTGTTTTCTGAAGATAATCCAAGTAGCTGAACTTTCTGCAGATATCAGGAAATTGACTAAACATTTATCTATTAGAGTGCATATTATAGCAATAAAGAAGGTGGGTCAAATGTATTATCCCTATTTTCTATTGCAGCCATCCACCTAGGGTTACACTGGTATTGTGGCACATATGAGAATCCATTTCTTGTGTCCACTTGTGTATGGCTCCCATATGCCTAAAAGCTATTTTGTGTGTACAATATGCTGGGTACTCTTTAAGGAAAACTGCTTGTTTATTATCTAATTGTATTATTATAACCACCTTATGAGGTATTAATTTTATTACCCTCATTTTACAGACGAGGAAGCTAAAAACAGCAAGATTAAATGACTTGCTCAGGATCCCACAGTTAGTGCACACCAGAGCTGTAATTCAAATAGAGGCAATATGACTAGAAGTAAGTGTGCCTAACCACTCTGCTCTCCTACCTCCTATCTGGTGCAGATCAAAATCACAGTGATCTGCACAGCCAGTGCCACTCCTTCTGCTCCCATTTAAGAGAAACAGCAAAATAGACTGAATCAAAATAGTCATTTGCTTCTGGAAACACCTGTATTTTTGATGGAGTTATAATTAGTCCTGCATTAATGTCATGGTAAAAGCATCAATTGTTGGTGATTTCTATTCTAACAACAAAGAAAAACATTTCCAATTATTTCCTATACTCATTTGCATGTTTTTCAGAAGAAAAACATTTTGAATTTCTAATAGAAAAGCTAATCATCTGAGGAGTCTAACTTACAGTTTACAAATGAAAACATAATAGGGCTCACTAACTAATACAGATACAGTAAATCTGAATCAAAAATTGCATAATAGCACATTTCCTTGGTTTTCATAACCAAACTAAATCAAAATACGGTTAAAAACAAGAGACAATAGAACATAACAATTTCCAGCAATATAAAACATTAAAATGGATAATGAGTAAAGCTAATTATTTGCACATAAAGTGGTGCATTAACTGACAACTCAGTGTCTACCAAAGCTGTTAAACACAGCTGGGTGCTGTAGGCCATTTGCACTGTATCAGCCCTCCAATTAAAATATTTCCGAGTTGGGTGCAGTGGCTCAAGCCCGTAATCCTAGCACTTTGGGAGGCCGAGGTGAGGGGATTGCCTTAGCCCCAGGTTTGAGAACAGCCTGGGCAACTTGCCCCAGGTTTGAGAACAGCCTGGGCAACTTGGTGAGACTTCATCTCTACAATGAATAAAAAAAATTACCCAGGCATGGTAGCATTTGCCTCTAGTTCCGGCTACTTGGAAGGCTGAGGCAGAAGGATCGCCAGAGCTCAGCAGGTTGACACTGGGTGGCCATAAGCATGCCACTGAACTTCAGCCTGGACGATGGAGTGAGACTTCAACTCAAAATATATATATATTTCCAGTCACTGGGAAATCATATGTCTTTCTAAGTATAAATCCTGTTTCCAATAGGCTGCTGCCTACTTACCTTAACATTTTTTCCAGGATTCTTTCTTCAGTATTTTTTTTTAAGGCAGCTATTTTTTTCATTAAAACCTGCTCTTACTATCTAAGATAGTCTTTCTTTCCTAATATCTCAATAATAAGGAAGAGATATCTTCCCAATATCCCAAATGCTTCATACAGAAGGGAAGAAGAATTCATGGGAACTGATAAAATAGTCCTGAACACGGTGTGTCCACTCCAAGAAGCATAAAAGTGGAAAGAATGGAGAGGACAGTCTACTATGTAGGCTAGTCTACTATGTAGACTCTGCAATAGGGATACCTGGATTTGAATTCCAGCTGGTTATGAGACACGTCACTTTGAATTATGTGTGTAATTGCCTAGCCTATTTCTCATCTGTAAATTAAAAATAAAAAGACTACCTACCTCATAAGCTATTATAAGGGTTAACTTACATTTAAAATGCATGTTATGCACCAGTTATGGTAAGTACACAGTAATTATTAACTTAGTTATTGGATACCAGCAAGCCCTCATCTTGTGTATCAGATGACTGATGTGTAAATGACCTTAATCTTCAATATGCACAGTAATTTAAAGAATTTTCTTCATGCTGTTTTGTTGGCCAACCAGGACTAGAAACAATGAATCTTGCATCTCGTTGATCTTTTCTGCATTTTGTCACTATACAGAAGTCAGGGGGATTTGGGTTGCCTGAATGAGCTGCATCATTTCTAAAACATAAAAAAAGGAAAATGAAGAAACTAGAAGCCATAATATGCATTTGCTTTCTACCAGAGTAGACAGAACACTAAGTTTATGGTGATTGAGAAGCACCTTGACCAACTCTGAATAAAACACATGACAACTTAAGTCCTAGGGAGTGCAACCTTCACTCTCATACACCTGACTGCCACTGTTCTCTTTCCATTACTTGTGATACTGTTTTGGTAACTAGATCTTTATACCATAATGTGAAGTCAGGCCATGAATGTCTCCAAGTTTGTTCTTTTTGCTTAGGATTACTTTAACTATTTGAGGTTTTTAATATATACAACTATAATATATCTATAAAAACAAAAAGAAGAGGTCCCTAAGAAACTCCAGTCTGGGTGACAGAGTGAGACTCCAACTCAAAAAAAAAAAAAAAACAAGAAACCAGATGTCTAAATTTGGGACAACCAGATTGATTAGAAATTTGGTAGAAGGGAGCCAAAGCAAAGATTTTTCATCAATGCACATACTCTATGGTTCCATTCTGCATACAATCTGTCTTGGTATTATACATAAAGATGAAATAATCACCATTGATTAATATGACCAAAAACCAGAACAAATTAAAAAGGAAAAGGAAAAAAGATGGTAGCACTGTTACTCTCTGGTGTCAACAATAAGTCACTGGAGAGCATACTATTTTGTGGCCTAGTATTTAATAGTTACATAACCAAGAATGAAATAAAGTTTATTTATTTCTATTTCACATTATTGAATCATAGAATAGTATTGCCCCAAAATAATAGGAACCTTCAAGTAGCCAACGGCTCTGTGATAATTCACCAGAATCAGTTCACTTAATCACAATAACATAAGCACCAAAAATATACTTACAAATCTCTTATAAATATTAGAAAGGCCTTATTGTTTAGAAAAATTTATGAGCCATTTTTACATATAGAAATAACAGCAAAATATAAATAAAAATAAGGTCCAGGACAATCTGGAAAAGCAAAGATTGAAAGAATGAGAAAAAGACACCACTGTGTAACAAGACAGAGAAATATAAACTCTTCATAATTCTTCTTACTAAGACCTTATGTGTTCAGAAGAAATACCTTGATGAGCCACTGGGTACTGATGGTACGAATCCAGGGAAATCTCAACTAACCACTCATAACTTACTAATATGCAAAGGGAAGAAGAGAAAAGAAGAAAAATCTGAAAGACAGGGATGGTGCCCTATTGACACAGAATGTTCAAAGGAAGAGAGAACATTTAGTGAAAACAGGGAACTGACTCTTCGTAAGGTAAAGATGTCACATAGGGAGGTTTTTGACAGAAATGTTGTACACGGTAGGATTTGACAACTCCCCATAACTCCCAAAATTATAATAAATATTATTCACCAAAAAAACACCAAAAACTTTGTATAGTTGAAACTCATGTGGAAATCAACAAAAGAACAAAGGGGCTAAGTTATGTGTCCTGGTTTACAGAGTTAATAGCAAAGTAAGAAAGTCGTGGGGCTTTTTAATTCACAGATGAAAGACCAGGAGGCAAAGTTTAGGGTTCCTGGCATGGGGAGAAGAGTAAGATATGAAGAAAGAAAGAGAGACCTTTAAAAATACCAGCAAATATGGCCAAGAAACATTTAACGGTAATATTTAATATTCAATTTTAGGGTTAGTTCTTGTTCTGTGGCTATATCTCATTCAATTATTTCAAACCTTTCATTAACTTTTGGTTATAGTAATGTAGTTTATATCTGATACACCTTCCTATCAATGACAATTATGAAAGCTGAACAAAATATAAAAAACAATTTTTGAAGACACTAGAGAGCTCTGAAAAGTATGCAGAAATAAGGAGATATAAGCCCTAAAAGAAAGAAAACACATTAATCTGACCCACATTCAAGAAGCTTTTCCAATGACAATACTCCCCAGTAGTCATTAACAATACTTCTTAGACACATAAAAATAGAACCCAAACAAAAAAACCTTATATGTAAATATTTAATTTATTTTGATTTGATGAAAGACAGGGATCTACTTTCATTTTTCTATATTTGGATATCTAGTTTTCCCAATATCATTTATTGGACAGAGTGTTCTTTCCCCAATACATGTTCTGGGCATCTTTGTCAAATATGAGTTGACTATAAATGTGTGAATTTATTTCTGGGTTCTCAATCCTGTTTCATTGGTCTATATGTTTGTTTTTATGTCAGTACCATACTGTTTTGGTAACTAGATCTTTAGACTAAATTTGAAGTCAGGTATTGAATGCCACCAACTTTGTTCTTTTTCTTTTCTATAAATTAATAGACAGGCAAGGAAGGATAGTGTAACATATTCAATAGAAAGAGGCCAATAGATGCCCCAAATGGTAGAATTAACAGCCAAGGATTTTAAAATAACTTTTATAGACTTTTTTAATTGATGGAAATGTATGTATACAATGAATAATTACAAGAGATTATATGAAAAGTATTAGAGAGAATGTAATTGGATTTCTAGAATTTAAAAAATGCAATAACTAAAAGCTTTAATGTATAATATTTAAATTTTAAACATAGAATTTAAATTTAAATTTTTTAATGTAAAAATATAGATTTTACACTAGTATATATAAGATTAACAGCAAACTAATCACTATTTTAAAAATCTCAGTGACTCGAAGACAAGTGAATTGAAATTATCTAAACTAACAATTAAGAACAAGGAGAAAAAAAAGAAAATTCCGAGGGAAGATTATTTTGGTTAGAAATTTTATATCTATAAAAATTATAAAATAAGTATGAGAGTAGAATAGAAAATTCTTAGAAATGCAAGCTCACAAAAAACTAGTCATTCACACACTTCAAAGCTAGGGAAGACGATAGCCAATTAAAATAAAGATGCCATAACAGAGAAAAAAGGGAGATTGAAGTGTGTCAAGGGTTTGAAAGCATAGAGCAATGAGAAGAAATAAATCCTCGCCTTCCATAATGGGAAGTCAATGAATAATGAAAATCTCAAGAATTAATTTGTGTTTTAGAGCTGTGATGATAATACCAAAAACAATTAACCAAAATAATTAAGCTAGTGGCCCCTGGAAGAACTTCAGGTAAAGGAGACAGAGTATTCAGAGATCTGTTTTTCCTAAGTGCAATAGATGTATTTGACTCTTCAAACAACAGACATATATACTCAATTAAAGTAAAAACTGAATTTTTAAAAATTTCTTTAAGAAATACAGGTTTTTCTCCAAGATGGCAGATCAGAGACTTCCAAGTATGCCTCTCCCATCAGAACAGGGTGGAATAACGTGGAAAACACAGCAAACCCCAATATAAGAAGAAAAATGATATTTATCAGAATGGCAGAGGACACCCTAGATATCAGGAAAAGGATGGGTGAAAAGCCTTTGCCACTACCCTCTACAGAAAAAAAGTGAGCTAAGTCAGAGGCTCATGAAATGGATGGGACTGAAAACTCCCCTCTGAGACACACCTGCCAATCAGGGATCTGTGTAACTCGGGCTATACGAGAACATTCCATTTCTCCTGGGCACTGGAGCTGTTTCAGAGGGAGGCCAAGAGTTGGTGAGAGGGAAAGATGCCCAGCAAACTGCCGATGCTTTCCCAAATACAGGTCATCAAAGAAGACTTCGCTTTTTATTGGGACCTATTGTGACATCCACAGTGGCCTCTGCAGGCAGTTGGATTTCTTCCCAGCGACAGGGCAACTCGCTATGAAGGCAGCAAGAAGCTCACCACGGGGTTTGAGATCAGACCTGAGTTCATTCCAGCCTTTAGATGGGAGCCGCAGGAGACCCCCAAGAGCCTTGTTTCCCTTCTGGAGAGACAAGCTGCCTGGATCAGACCTTCAACTCGGAATCAGTCTTGGTGTGCCACTGCTTAGCCACTCCACCCCACCCATCCCTTCAGGTAGTTGTGTCAAGGGCCTCCAGCAAGACCAGGGATCATCCAGAATACCAGACTAAATGCCAGGAGCCTACCAGGGCCCCGCCCCCAATCCCACACCCTGGAACCTGCATCCTGGGCAGGAGAAAAGTTGTAGCAATCGTGGTTTCTCATGAACCATGAATCCTACAGCTTATGTCAGTTTGCAACCTGCAGTTCTTCGGTAAGCACCACTGTTAAGGATTCCAGCCTCCTTCCCAGACTAGGCGGGGTGGGGTGTCCCAGTAATACTGAAGAAAATAGTAGCTCCCCACTCCTGCATAACCAGAAAAGCAGTCTAAATGACAGGAGACCAGCAGAAGGGACCTCATTTGGCATTTAAATCAGCAGCCTGACCCTGTAGTTGCTCCCAAGTAGTGAGACCTGAAGCCAAGACCAGCTCTGTGACGCAGAATCAAGCTACAGATGTTATTTCAGGGAACCTCAAGCCTGCTGACCCAGCACCAAGGGTCAGAGGGTACCCATCTCTATACACTCAGATTAGTAGCTAGGCTGCCTCACCTTTCCCTGAGTAACCATCCATGTGCAAAGATATCTCCTGTGCGCCACACCTTACTGCAGGAACAGGAGCCTAAACCACCCCTCCCCCCCCAGGAGCAGACACCTTGGTGCTGTGCTACTCTATCTGCTCAATGCCCAGACATATCCCCAGATACCCAAAGCACCCACTTTCCTAGATTAGGAACTCAGGCCGCCCTCCCCTACTTGAGCAGAGAACTCAAGGCAGCAAAGATTCATTAACATTTCAAGAGGCACACTTATGGACATTCAGAGGCTACACACAGACTCAGCCTCAGAGCAGGTACCTCTGCCTGACATCAGTGGGCCTGCCTGGTTTAGTTCTCCCTCTTTGGTTCTTCATTCCCTGTGGCTGAATTAGAAACACAGACCACAGCGCACTCCACAAACAAGCTCGCTGCTGGAACAACACAGCCTTTCCTCCAGTAAATAAGGATCAAGTAAATACCCATCCACATCCGCAGTAGCCAGCCCATACCTATAGGTGTCACCTGCTGGCCTGAAGGTTGAATGACACATCACAACAGGTAGTTAACTCACCCCAGTATACACTATCAAGGAGCAAGTTAAGCCTCCCTAGATCCCCAGCACCATAACCTCACAGGAAGAAGTGGTCCAACCCACACTCCCACTACATTGCTTCCACAACAAACACTTAGGAAAACCTACATACGTGGGCCAGCTATGTCAAAGGAACTCATACAGATTAGCCACTGTAGTTCATCCAGATGAGAAATAAATAGCAGAGAAGCAACTCTGAAAATGTGAAAAACAGATTCCTGGCCCTCTAAAGAGGATCATTAATTCTTCAACAACAGAAACTAATCACAATGAAATTCTAGAAACGTCAGATAATGAATTAAAAATATTGATTATAAAGAAGCTTAATGAGATGCAAGATAAAACTGATAACCAAGTCAAAGAAAATAGCAAAACAATGCAAGAGGTGAAAGGGAAGTTTGTCTACTTAAAAAAAAAAAAAAGAAAAACTCATTGACAGAGATACAAAACAGTACAAAGTTACAGCAGTAGGCTATAACAAGCAAAAAAAAAAAAGAATCTCAGAGATGAAAGGCAGGCTCTTTGAACTTAACCAGTCAGAGAGAAAAAAGAATCAAGGAAAATGAGCAAAGCCTATGGAAACTATGGGATTATGTAAAGTAACCAAACCTATGAACCACGGGCATTCCCAAGGCAGGGGAAGCTAAAGTAAAGAGTATGAAAAATACATACAAGGAAATAATTCAAGAGAACTTGCCTGATCTTGAGAGAAACCTATTCAGATACAAGAAGCCCAAAGGACTCCTACAGGATATATTGCAAAAAGAACCTTACCAAGATATAATATTGTCAGATTCTCCAAAGTCAATGTGGAAAAAAAAATCCTAAGAGCAGCAAGAGAGAAGCACCAAGTCACTTATAAAAGAAGGGACATTAGACTCACAGCAGACTTCTAAGCAGAAACCCTACAAGCCAGAAGAGAATAGGGTCCTATTTTCAACCTCTTTAAAGAAAAGGTATGCCAGATAAGAATTTTGTATCCAGCCAAACTATGCTTCATAAATGAAAGATAAATAAGGTCCTTCCCAGACAAACAAGCACTAAAGGAATTTGTTGCCACTAAGCTGACTTTACAAGAAATGCTCAAGGCGAAAGGAAGAAGATGGTGGCAGAGCCAGTCAGACTATGATAGTCCCAGTGTAAGGGAGTGAGGGTGTGGAAAATTTTGCATACATGTTCAGGAGGAAGTGTGAGTGTGAGTAGTTGACTGAGTGGGGACTTGGGAGCAAGTAGCCAGGGTTCTCCTGGTGAAGCAGCTGGTGCTATAGCTGCTCTGCTTGGACCCTAGCACTTCCCAGAGTGCAGAAGCTAAGCACCATTTAAAAAAAATCAAAGCACTTCCTGAGAAGAAGCTGCCAGGAGACACTGCCGACTACAGACTCTGCCTCACCACTGCATCACCTGTCCAGACACTGGCAGAAAGAGCTGCAGAGGGAGCATAGCAAGGGAGCTCAGAGGTAGAGCCCCACTGGAGAAAATGAAAGAGGCTCTCTGCCACCATTTTGAAAACTGGGCAGGAAAGTGCTCCTGTTTACTCATCGTGGAGTAGCAGACCCGATCTCTGGGACTGGTAGATTAACTACTCAGGGGTTGATTGTGACCCAGAGAGAATATCCTGAAAGCACAAACTTCAGAAGGACAGGACAAGTGCTAAGTATCAGGTGCTCCATCTCCTACCCTGATTCAGCTATGGGACAAAGGGGGTGGCCAGAAAAGGACAAAGATGACCTCCAAAGAGATCAGTGGTGAGTCTGGGACTAACCCAAACCCGTCCTCCCTAGCAATTCCCTGAACATCAGACCCACATGGCTGGGGCACAGCTGAGAGTGACAAACCCAGGCAGAGCCCGGACATCACCCACAAGAGGAGGATTCTTCTCCAGGATAGGGCTGGCTGAAGTGTCCCCCTATCAGTACCTAGGGAAAAGACAATCCCACACCTCTCCAACAGAGGGTATCCCCATAACCATAAGAGAGTGGGAAGCAAGGATTGAAGCCCCACTTATCCCCACTTCCCCCTCCTTCTTCCCTGGGCTGTACACTGGAGAGACTGTGAATGAGGCCAAGCTCTGCAGGAGACAGCAGAGACAGCAGAGAGGCTTACCTGTGAGCAGCTGAGAGGAATAATTACAGAACTTGCCACAAGAGTGCAGGGATTTTTTTTAATTTTAAAACATTTTTCCTTTGCCATTGAGTGTGTATGTGAGGAGTTAATCTGCATCCCACTCAGTCTTTTTTTTTTCTTCTTTTCTTTTTCATTTTTTTCCTTCTTCCTTCTTTTTTTGCTTTCTGTTTATGTGGGTACATGAATGATTGAATGTTCATCTCTTGGTTTGTTTGCTTCTTTTGCTTTTTGCTATCTTTTTTTAGTTTGCTGTGTGAATATATGTGTGAGGGTTCCATTTGAATTCACTTTTTTCTTTTCTTTTTTTCTCATTTTTTCTTTTGTTTTGTTTCTATCCAAGAAAATTTTCCCCACCTCACCAGAAATGTGACCAACAAAACACAAGAGATACAAAGAACCCTGGCGTGTGTGTGTGTTTGGTTTTCCTGTTTCTGGCTTTTGTTTTGTTTTACTTTGTTGTTTTTCCAGTGTGTTTCGGTGTGTGTGTGTGTGTGTGTGTGTGTGTGTGTGTGTGTGCATTCTTTATTGTTCTTTGCTTTGGTTTCTGCTTTTGTTGTTCTGTGTTATCTTTTACTTTTTTTCAAATTTACGTCTGGCATATTTCATTCTATTTTTCTCTGTTCTCCTCATTGTTGCTACTGTATCTTGGACTCAGGAGGTACATACATGTACCCATTGCATCATCACATAGAGTGGTAGTGGGGAGTAGGTCTCAGGAAAACCATACCACAGTCAGTGAACATTATGATTTGCAGGTAGTTTCTGAATCCTAGATCCCTGTCCTCTACCTTATTTGACTCTCAAACTACAAGACACAGAAAGCTTCCCACCTATAGCCCTGTTTCAAAATAAAACAAATTCAGAGCCTTGAACAGGGAAGAATAGAGGGCTGAGCAAACATCAGAAGTGAAAGCCTCTCCCACTGTCACTGAATAATGAAGCAAAAGATAAAAGAGAGATCTGTCATAAATTAGGAAAAAAATCAATAGAGGAACAAAGGTAATTCCCAGTGTAACAAAGGAAAAATGCTTTTAAAAATCAAACCTCACAGCTCAAACAATGGAAGTCACCAATGACTGGCCCCAAAAACAATAGGGATTAAAGAATGGATGGAAAGAGGGAATAAGACCCAAGAAACATAAGATGCAACACTGAAAGAACTTGCAACAGAAATTTTGGCCATAAAAAAATTTCATTCAGGAAATAAATAACAAGGAGACAGACATGGAAAGCAGAAGAAATAACTTGAAGACCAAACACGGAATTAACCCAATCTGTAAAAAACATAGAAAGAAAACTCAGAAAGAAAGAACAAAGCCTCCAAGAGATGTGTGACTATAACAAGAGGCCAAACCCATGTTTGATTGGAATCCCAGAAGAAGATAGGGAAAGGGAGAACACCTTGTGGTTCAACATCCACAAGACCGTAAACATAATTAAATACATCAACAAATGTAAAAACAAAACCACCATATTATAACATTAGACACAGAAAAAGCTTTTGATAAAATCCAGCACCCCTTCTTCATAAAAGCCCTTAAATACCGAGGCAGAGATGGAACATACCTCAAAATAGTAAAAGCTATCTACAAGAAATCCACAACCAACACACCGCTAAAGAGACAGAAATTGAAACTATTATCCCTGAAAACTGGGACAGGACAAGGATGCCCACTCTCATCCCTACATTCAACATTGTATTGGAAGTCCTAATGAGAGCAATCAGACAAGAGAAGAAATCAGGGGTATCCAAATAGGAAAAGAAGTTAAGTTATCCCTCTTGGCAGACAACATGATGCTATACCTCAAAAATCCAAGAGAATCTGTCGAAAACTTTCTTGTACTGATAAAGAATGTTTAAAAAGTCTCAGAGCATAAAATAAACATGCAAAAGACAGTCACATTTCTATACAATAAACAAACAGAAACCCAAGTAAAAAGCACAATCCATTCACTATAGCCACACACAAAAATAAATACTTCAGCATCTTCCTAACCAGAGAAGTGAAAAGCCTTTACAGTGAAAACTACAAAACACTGCTCAAAGAAATCAAAGATGACACAAACAAATGGAAAAATATTCCATGCTCATGACTGGAAGAGTCAACATTGTTAAGATGTCCATCCTACCCAAGGCAATCTACAGATTTAAAGCAATACCCAATAAATTATCAGCAGCATTCTTCTCAGACCTGGAAATGACAATACAGGAATTCTTATGGAAATATAAATGACCACAAATAACCAAATCAATAGAGAAAAACAAAACAAAGCAGGAGGTAGCACACTCTGAGATGCAAACTTTCTTATAAGGCTACTATAATCAAAACAGTCTGGTATTGATACAAGAAAAGGTATATAGACTAATGAAACAGGCTAGAGATTCCAGAAGCAAAACCTCAATTTCTCAACCAGCTCATCTTTCACAAAGCTCCACCATCAACCACTGGAGAGAGGAGAACCTATACAGTAAATGGTGCTAGAAAAACTGGCTGACCACATACTGAAGACTAAAACAAGACCCCTACCTATCACCATAAACAAAAATCAACTCTAAATGGATCAAAGACCTAAATGTAAAATCTCTATAAGAACTTTTAAAATGCAAGAGACATTCTTATGAAAATTGGAACCTGCAACGAATTCCCCAAGTGCCCATTCCATAAAAGGAAAAATAGTCAAGTGGGACCTCCTCAAACTGAAAAGTCGGCAAAGCCAAAATAAAATAAAATAAAATAAAATAACCCTTTCCCAGCCCACAGACTGGGAAAAATATTTGTCAATTGCATATCTGACAAAGGCCTGACATCTAGGATAGCAAAAAAACCAACCGTGCTGTCCACCAAAAAAGGACTGGATAAAAAAAAAAAAGTGGTGCATACACATGATAGAATATTATGCAGCCATAAAGAAGGGCAAAATTATGAACTTTGCAGCAACTTAGATGGACTTAGAGTTTACAATACTGAGTGATCTATCACAAAAATAAAGAACTGAGCACCACATATTCTCACTCATAAGTAGACCTTGAACAATTATCATAATACTATAAGAAAGGGATTGGCAGTAGTGATAAACTGCCAGGGAAGGGGGACACACCTCATCAACAAGAGTACCTGCAAAATGAACATTTGTATACCTAAACTTGAATTGTACCCCACATCTTTAAAAGTAAAAATTTTTTAAAGTACGTATTCCAGCAAATTGAGAAAGACAGAATTCTCCCCAAATCATTTTATGAAGCTAACATCACACTGATAGCCAAGTCAGGTAAAGATCCAACAAAAAAAGAGAATTGCAGACCAATATTCCTAATGAACACAGATGTAAAAATTCAAACGAGAGTCTAGCAAATCGAATCCAACAAGACATCTCAAAAGTCATCTGTCATGACCAAATAGGCTTCATCCCCAGGATGCAGGTTCAATATCCACAAGACCATATAAGTCATTAAATACATCAACAGATGTAAAAACAAGAACCGTATGATTATATCACTAGATGCAGAAAAAGCTTTTAATAAAATATAGCATCTCTTCTTGATAAAAACCCTTAAACACCTAGGAATAGAAGAAACATACCTCAAAATAGTAAGTGCCATCTGTGACAGACCCACAGCCAGCATAATGGACAGAAACTGATAACATTTCCCATGAAAACCAGCAGAAGACAAGGAAGCTCACTCATACCCTTCCCACTCATCTTTGTGTGGGAAGTCCTAGCTAGAGCAACTAGACAAGAGAAGAAAATCAGGAGTATCCAAATAGGAAAAGAGGAAGTCAAGTTATCCCTCTTGGCTAATGATAAGATCCTATACCTCAAAAATCCAAGAGAATCTGTCAAAAACTTCCTTACACTGTTAAGGGACTTTGGCAAAATCTCAAAGTACAAAATAAATGCACAAAAGATAATCACATTCTTATACACCAACAAGAAGCAGGCAGAGGACCAAATAAAAAACACAATCCCATTCACAATAGCCACACACACATAAAAGATACAACTTGGCATCTTCCTAACCAGAGAAGTGAAAGACCTTTACAATGAAGACTACAAAACACTACTCAAAGAAATCCAAGAAGACATAAACAAATGGAAAAATATTCCAT